>NC_142522.1:1752500-1995000 GCF_964205215.1 Stylophora pistillata | reverse complement strand
ACGGCTTATTGATCATTTGTTTACCATGGTAACTAAAGGAGAAACCCTCTCTCCATACAAACGATACACCCGATAGAGCGCTCTGTCAGCGAGAGGGCTGGGTTGGAGATTTAAGTAAAAGATGTGGCTAAATTATTCCTATCAAATGGATCTTTGGCAAAATAGAAAATTTCTCACTAAAAGCTTTTAGGTACATTTTATTGTAATGGCTGGAGGGGGGAGGGGTTGCGATCAAAGCGAATGGAAAATTTAGGTAGGCACGCGTAAAACGCGACTGTGTCAACTAAAAAAGTTTGATGTCTTGTAATACTTAAAGTAGACCTCAACACCATTGCTTAAACGAAATCTCTTTTAGAATTGACATATACGTCATTTTAGCGGTAATTTTGCTACTCGTATGTTTTCTGGCGAATATTTACTTGACAACAGTGGGTTGCTATTTGTATTCTTGTTTACCATTCTATACTCTTTCAAGCACACAACAATTTCAAATCAACAGCAATCGTTGACTCCTTTTAGAATGGTTTTAAAATCTTAAGCTGATTTAGACACATTGCATGTTGTGCTCTTGTCTAAAAGAAGATTGCAGCAAAAATTAAATTGCGCACAAGTTTTCGAGAATTCCGACAAATTGAAGACAAATCTGTTTCTTATCGATTTCTGTAAAATTATAGACGAAGTTTGTCGGGGTAACAGCAACGCAGGTCAGGCTTTCAAACTTATGCATATCATATGACAAGATCTTGATCAGATGGCAGAAGTTGCCAATTGTAAAAGAAGTGGTAATTTCCTCCTCTTTCCACGAATGAAATAGATTTTGTCAGTTTGTTCGTCATCGCGTTATGAATACTGAACTTAGTTCACTTCGACTAAAGTTTGTCTTTCAGGTGAAGTTTCAGAGTTGGGCAGCTGTGATTTTCAGAGACTGTTTCACAACATCGACAAATGTTTGGTTCACAGTATTTGGAGAGCTCCTGTAAAAGATCATTAGCCACTCATTTTTTCTATATATTGAGCATTAAAAAATGTTATCACTGGACTGTAACAAGAATGGGTAAGATTCTGTACTAGCCAAGTAAAAATATCTCTGGTTGTTTTTCGGGGTTCTCTCTTGTTTTTCCGTCACCATATCAACTTTTATTCTTGCATTACAAGAGATTCTAAAAGAGAACATAAGATTCTACGTCCCCCTTAAGGTTTCCATTGTTTACCTGAATAAGAATTTTGCCTTATCTATCTTCTTTTAAATTGCAAGATTTACATAAATGCGTACTTCGCAACTGGTTTATCTCACAGCATATTGCAGGTGTCGTGCTTGTTTAACGTCCATGCGCTCGGAAAAAAAATAAAACGGTGAGTTTGCAGGTACACATAGAAACTTGAGAGAAAATGCTTTACTATACAGGAAAAAATTAAGTCAGCACTATGGTTAGAAGATTTATTTCTGCCAATCTCGGTGACAAGACCTAATTCTAATTGCGTTTTTTGAGATAATTGAAACCCCCTCCAATTTTGTAATGCTATAATTTGAAAGCTGAAATAATTCATGGTCAAGCAATTTGAAACTTTTAACTATTTAGCACTGTGACTTCTTTTTTCAGGAAATTTGCGTTATCAACTCAAGAACAGTTCGGTGTTTTTGTCCTCACTCAAGAACTCTAAACATAGTAAGCGACAGCTCCAAGTATCTGAGGATTAATGGTGTTTTCTATAGTGTAGTCATTGTGGATTTTAATTATAAATTCGCCCTCGATATTGGGAACCATAAGATATACATGCCGACTAATATCAATTATTTATCAATCGCTGTATTTGTGTTTCGCCAGGCTTTCGCACGATTGCCCTAGTCGAAGAGGCGAGCAGTGTCTTGTTGCAACTGAAAGCTGAAAACATTGAAATACGCGAGCAAAGTATCTACCGACTAAGTAAGTACCGCTTCAGTTTGTATTTTTATCGGGCTTTTCCTCAACCTTAAAGAGTGTTCTCGTTTTCCTTTTTGTCCAATGCGTTTCAAACAGATATTCAAATCATGTTCTCAGCTAAAGTCTTCGGGAAATACCCTTATACACCAAAATGCGAGATATTTATCGAAGTGCAGGCATTAAAACAGACGAGTAAATTCACCCGTGCCCGAATATTAAACAGCCAGGGATATGAAACGGTTTTCTGATCAAAATATTGGAGTTTCCTCTAATTTTACATTCAAAGTAAACTTTCATAGATTGAAAGGGTAGAGTGATATGAATTTAAAATTCCAAATCATCTGCCGGATTTTTCTTTTTCGTCTCGGTCTTTCTCAAGCAAAATATTCTGGAAAGCTCTCCACAATTTCGGTAAGCCTCGTGGCGTTGTGAACGGGTCCAGAACTATGAATGTAAAAGCTTTTCTTTTTCAACGCGTTTATATCAACAAGACGTTGTTATCTCCTTGTGTAAATAACATCGCTTCGGTCTGTTTATTGAAAATTTGGAGCATTCACTCGTCCTTAGATAAGTTCATCTTTTAAAATATTTTTCGGTATAAATAGAAACCTTGTTTATTATTTGAATTATAAAATTTGCACCTCAATAAACAATTCAGCACTGATTACAAGTGTTCTCGGTGAGGCATTTCGTACAGAAAGTATAGCGGTTTTTGGCTTTTCGCTCTGCTATTTATTTTTCTTTTTAAGAACTTTACTTTTCACGAGTGTTCACGTTAACTGAGATATTTTGTTGGACACTAATTCAAAAGTGTCCATATATTTTTGTATGTTCTGCCCGTTGATTAAAACTATAAAGATACAGAATCGTTGCTTGAAATTTTCTAGACATCCGGCTCTTATACCGATTACTTTCGCTACGCTCATTTAACCGACGTGAAATAATTTTCTCTCAAAATTAGGTATTTTTCCTTCCTGAATCAATGCTTGTCAGGCTCTCTCAAAATAAATGATGTCTGAGGTTGTAAGAGAAGATTGATCGTCATCAGTTGTATGGCTAATAAACGGCTGAAAAACGATAGAAAGCCGTTGGCGCGCAACAGATCCAAATACTGCTCCGTATCCCTCATTGTCAGTAAATTTTTTACAAGCTACATACCTTCTAATTTAGCCACTTTTTAATCAGTTAAGATAAACTAGTAAGCCCTGAATAATAGGCCTTCTGGAGATGTAAAATACGCCACGAAATATTGCGGTATTTGTTTGAATTCATTATTTTTCCAAAGTGGCATTTTAACCCGTTCGCGTCAGAAATTTTTTCTTCCAATTAAATGTCAACCGCACGTAAGAGAACAGTGACATTTCATGTTCGATTTTGCGCCATCAACCTTTTCAAACCTTCAGAAAAATTATTTACTTCAATTTCATCGAGCACGAACTGACACAAATTGTCAAGACAAGGTCGTAACAGTGGCAGCCAGGCGCAAATACACGCAGTTAACGGAAAAATGTCATGTCCTGAAACATCTTTATACAATATTTCAAACAGGCGCATTTTTTTTCTTAACTGAAACCCTCAATAGATATTTTTCTTTGGCTTTAGAAATGTGTACAGCGACGGGGCGCTGAACTTTGAATTCTCTTTCTTCTGTTGCGTGGTAACGTATCTTTGTCAACAATTTCATCAACTGGGGCAACACTTATCTTCCACAAAACAACCCGGCTCAAAGTAACATCGCAAATACTATTCATCGCCCAATGCTATCTAACTTGATTTATTAAAGACCTCGTTGATTTTTTTTGTTAGTTTTGAGGTACAATTTGAACGTAGTTGCACCATATGTCCAATCATTGTAAGAATTCTCAAATTCTTGCGCCTGAAAACACTGAAGAAATGTCGTATATTGTGATAGGCGTGGTTTATGCGGAAAATTAACAAAAGAAATTATTGTAAATTATTGCAGTAGATTCTTCGAGATGTCGGTTAATCAATGTCATATGCTGACGGGTTAAATCATTTTCAGGTTTATATTTAGTGATAGCTTTCGACTCGCGAGTGCTTCTGAAACAGTCGGTTGAATTGTTAACAGTACACAATTTTTAAATGTGTGAAATGTACTTCATTGAAGCTTTCATTTTAAACAAAACATCCAAAAATGACAGCTTGAATGAAAAGCTTGTACCTCATCTCCACTGAATTCATTTGATGGACGAAAGGTGTCTTTTGAACTTTCAAAAGTAGGGTGCAAAAATCGAGGATACCTAGAACCGTCTGTTTGCGCCTCTTAATGCAAGAACCCCTCACTTGAGCTACTTAGGAGTAAACAATATTGGTGCTCTGTTAAGACAAAGACACAAACTCAGATTATTTGTCAGAAAATCCCTATAGTTGAAGGACAGAAATGAAGACGGATAAATTTATTGTTCCTCAGGGTAACATGCAGCCAGAAAATTCTTGAAATTAACCCCCTAGCGGCGTTTATGCGTCATTGAAGAATAATGACGATTAAAATAATAAAAATGACAATTGAAAATTATGTTGGTGATGACCAGAACTTGAATAAGCTAAGTCGCAGTACGTGAATATTTAAAAATTCAGCCAACATTTTTTTTAAGTTTGCTATTATCCAGCTTTTTCAATATTTTATGTCCTTGTTTGTTCATGATTCATCATTGCCTATTTTGTGTTTCTCTTTCGATATGTGCATGGTTTATTATCCCATGATGCTCCTCATATTTTCAGAGAGTTGCAAATGTACTTCAAGGTACGGACATCTCGTCTAATCTTCATCAGTTTCCACTATGCCGAAAAAAAAACACTTTGTAACCTCCTTAAATCAAGAGGTACGTCCATAGCATGATATATTGCGCCAAAAGCATGAGTCAAGCTTAATTTCTTATTTTGCGAGACGTTAAGCGGTAAAAGGAAAAATTTAAGCCTATTTTTCCACGACTCTTGCACAATTTTCCGATCGGGCTAGTCAAAATTCACTATACTTTCGTTTTATGCCAAATCACAGAAACACTTAAAGGATGACTCATGAACATCATGAAGTTGTTCAAAAGAGAAACACTGATGAGTTAGAGAATGCTTGATATACCTCTCAGCAACATCCGACTTTTAAATTTAAAAATAGCATTGTGTAAGGAACGGCTGTTTTTACTATGTTCTAGGATATAAAAAAGAGTGATAAGTTCACTACAGCGATATCACCGCAAATGTCTGAACTTTTAGCTTTAGAGCTGATAAAAACATCATTGGACATCTTCCGCAATCAACGATGCCAAATATTCTTATTTCCACTTTCAACACGTATAAAACTTTGAAAAATTTCAATTTAAATGTCAAAGAATTAACAAACGACCAGCAGAAGTTTTTCGCTTCAGTCCACGTCTTTTAGCTTTGCGCAATTTTTTTTTCCATGACTTCTAATTGCAGAGGAGACAAAAATTTTATTTTTCAGATTCTTTTTCTTGTTTTTACGAGAAAGTGGTTCTTTATTTCAACACCAGAGATATTTTTTACCAGGGGCGTCGAATGAGTTTGTCCACAGGTAGCAGATGTTCCCAACTCGGTCGCCATGGCAAAACTTCAATTTGGAAATATTTCGAAATACGGTCAAGAATTGAAGCCCTGATTCGCAAAGTCTGGTTGATAATTTGACATAGCACTATTGTTTGGATCAACTTCGAAGTTATAATGATTGGGACAAAGAAACAGTATGCTACGCGACCGTATACCTTCTCCACACGTCAATAACCTGCTGAAATTGTTAAAAATTAAATTTGCGAATTGGAACACCTGCTGTATTCATTGATAGCATTCCCACAAGAAAGGAGTTGACGCTACCCTATTCATGCGGGAATCTGGTCTACGATTATCAAGATTTATTGCAGTCCTTCTTTTCTCAGTCTGCAGCTGTTGTATAGGTAACTGTGTTCCGATTTCTCGACTTCTTGTCGTTTTCTGTTTCTGACCCACGTTTCTGTTGTCAAGGGAAGACCTTAGGTCAACCCATCATTTTAAAAAGGTTTTGTGAGATATTGTGTGAATGACATCAGCAAAATTGGAGTGAAACTATAAACGTAAGTTTGGAGTGCGGATATATGGTATAAAAATTATTCGCCGATTCACCCCTAAGGCAATACTAGTAAGGCTATTTTATCCTAGACATTTACCTAACGAAATTTTGCTTTTGAACACTTCAAAGAAAAGAAGACACACAAAGTTGTTAAGGACAGAACGCCCGGCGACAGGTGTTTGGCGATATCTGAGTCAAATTTAGTTCCCAGTTATGCTTCCCCGTTGAAGATGATAGATTGTCAGTAAACGTCAGTTTATTTTGAATAATTAGACTGAGCCATATGAAAATTTGTGCACCACTGTTGTGCCATGAATTAGCTTCAGCTATCTCAGTGAAAGTCAACTGTTAAACGGTGAATTTGGACCTCCTTTGGAGCTCTTTAGTAAATTCCAAAATCGTGGTAAGTATTTGTTACGCCGGTGTAGTTTCAATAACTATTTCACATGACTTTGAGACGACAAAACGTATTAATTCTACAGAATTATAAAATTACTCGCGGAGACGTGACAGTGAAAACTGAGATGGTCGGTGTATTATTTTGAACCACACGATGAGGCACAAAGGAATATTTTTCTCCAAATTTAACATTTTCGCTCAGAAGATTTATCTATTGAGATTCAGCGTAACTCCCTATTTCATTCTTCAGATTTTCTCTTTTTCCTGGCTTAAGCAAATTAACCTCGTTCGTTTTCTCGGCCACGCTAGTAAAATAACATCGAGAAGTTATAGTACATCGAGAATTTAACGCACTTACAAGTAAGTTTGTGCCGTTAATTGTGACTTTTTAGGAAGTTCTAAATTTGGTTTTCATTTCCCAGTCAAGGTCATGAAGTTCAATGAAAAAGGCTACTACAGTTAGCAAAACACGCACATGAAAAACACGGAAGTACATGTAAACGTTATGTTGAACTCCTGGATACTAAGTGCTCTGTGATTGGTTGTTATAAGTGATCGATCACAGTAAAGACGCAATGGCCGAAGTCCAAAGAAAATTGTTGGCTCTGTTTTGTTCAAAAGGGCATACATTTTAAAGACACGTTTGTGGGATTTTTTAGATTAAGTTAATGAAAATTATGAAATGAGAAAGTGTTCCCGTTGACTAGAACAAGTCTTCGAGCTGTTAACTGTCACATCAGACTAGTTGCCGAGTGTTTTTTCAGTTAAGGATCAGAAAAGAGGTCGAAATGTGGTTAAAGCAATGTCGCTCTTGCCTGAGGCTCGTGTGCAACTTTTGGTTTTAATGAACCAAAGAAAAAGTCTATTTATAACATGGGTTGTGCTACAATAAGTATGAAGTTCATCACGAAAACTCATAAAGAACGTCAAGAATATTGAACTTTATTCAAATTCCACTTTTACGCCAGTTTACCATATTAGGGCAGCGGTCGCGCAAAATAAATGTTTCTTAGTAGACATTTTGTTGCGTAGTATCGCTGAGTATTTTTATGAGTTGTGCCGTATTTTGACGAGCCCGTAGGGCAAGTCAAAATACAAACAACGAGTAAAAGTACTCAGCGATACTACACAATGAAACTTCTAATAAGAGATTTATTATCCAACACGCCAAATTGTTATTTCAGTGCGGGCGAATTTCGCGGATATTTCTGGAGTACAAATATCGCGTGATATTTGTACTCGTCTCGCGCGTTATTTGTACTCTACAACGCACAGTTGGATAATAAGCCATGATATACTGAAGAACAGGGCAAAAATACCAGGCCTCAGTGAACGATCCAAATTTTGATTTTCTCCCTTTTTTTAGGCTTATCTGATCGAGTAAAGAACTTTTGTTTGCTTGTTTGTTTGTTTGTTTTTTTTCGTCTCCTATGCGATTGATGCGATGCTTATTCTTGCTAGGCCGCAGGAAGTATTCGGAAAAATTGGAATCAAATACAAGAAAATGAAACTACAGTGGGACGATAAATCCGTTATTTGATTATTTAACCGATAATATGAGCCGAAATGTTGCTCATTGCTTGTAAAATACAAAGCAACTCTCAAAATATCGGCGCCTATTAACTGTTAAACCATCTATCAAGTGTATACATGTATTGTACTTTTTGCCCATACGGATGGTTGATATGGACAGCTAGAGACCTCTACAAACAACAATCGAGTCGCTCAGCTAAGTTTACGAGTATTTTACGAGTAACTCAAGCAAAATTTCAAAATGAGGATTATCGTAATTGACAAAAAAAAAAACGCTATTTCGGTTGTAATTTAACATACCATTTGTATTCCTGAGTTTAGAGCTATTACTGCAATCAAACAAGCTGAGTAACTTTTTTTCTTCGTACTGAGTCTTTCAGTGTTGAAACAATTATTCAATTTATTTTTTATTGAACAATAAAATGAGTGTAAAGAAAGTTAGAGAGGTAGGGGAGGAGTATCTTGGAGGGTAAGGGAGTGAAATCTAAGATTTACTCGCCGGAAGTTTCCAATAACTGCGTAAAAGAAATCGGCGACTGCCTATGGCAGAAGAACAATCTTACGAGCGGCAATCGATGAACAACGATTGCGAACGAGTGCATTGAAAAGTAAATGAATTGTAAATTATAAGCTTGAAGAAAAAGAAAGAGGGAGAGTTTTTTTTTTTGTCCTTTTCTTTACTTTAGCATAAATAAACCGCAAGATTTTGGAATAATATTATTTCTAACAAGCCAGATGTTTAATGCACCCACGCTCCGATGTCTATTTTAAAATTTAGTATCATTCAACTTATTTACGTCTGAAATCACCTGCTTGAATAATTGCCGTCAGAGGCAAAAACAACCTCTATCCAACTGGATAAACGAATTCAATATTAATAATTTGATACAAGGAAAGAAGCCGGAAATAGAAAAACACGCGGTTACTTTCGAGTGCTTTATTCTGTTGGCAATTAAAATCAACGTGTTTTGATTATATTTATTTTCATAACAGAAGGTTGTACTGGGAGAATACAGTACAGAATGCTATTTATCCCCAAGAGACGTGATTGAATTGCTAGCTGGCCTTTCTGTACAATTTTCAGCTATTGAGGTACGAGTAATTAGCGGTCCACCAGTAATAAGTGTTTATGGTAAAAACATGAAGGTCCTGTGACGGTGTCATCGGTGCCGCATTGCCTTTTGGGGGAAAGAGAGTTGCTAAGGGTTCCTAACTGAATTTATTTTTCCCGGTGAACCTGGAATGACATCCCGAAACATGCCTTGGAAAAAGAACCAATCGAAAGTATTACCGAGGTTTTCTTCCTCGGCTATTCATCTCTCATAGCTTTGCATTTCCCTACAGAATTTCCGCCGCGCAGAGAGAGGATTCCTTGAGGAGTTTTGCCGTTGTAGCGGTTGACGACATCTCGTCGAGTGGATTGGAAATATTATCGGCTTTTACTCACACCATGATCTGTCCGCTTCAAGTACATCCCGTTTGTGGATTGTCTTCGCGTACTCTCGCATTTTTGGCGGGGGAATAATGGTTGTTTTAGCACTGTAGTGATATCGCCAACTGCCAACCATTTAGCGTCGAGGAAACAGAAATAAACAGCGACTGGGATACCTTTCCTTATAGGAACGGTCGAAAAGAAATTATAATCCTGGTGGATTTATCCTGTGTTTACATTCTACAAAACCGAAAATATGGCACTAAGGCTTCAAAGATCGTTTATATTGCAACGGTTTCAGAGACCGCGAACGCTGTGCCCTCATGTTTTTTTAGTGACCTCCGTATTGCTGTGCGGCGCGGTAAACTTCCTTGCTGAGTTCGACGTCAAGACATCGTCTTTAATGGCTGGTGGCGACAGAACTGTTCGCAAACAGCGATTACTCTTAAGTGTCAATGAAAGCAGTTCGGATACGAAGGGAGAATATCCTCCTGATCTTTTCACTGTGGAAGAGAAAAGAAAAGGAGCTGTAATTTTGCACATAATTGGTATGTGTTACATGTTCTTGGCGTTGTCAATCGCTTGCGATGAATTTTTCATCCCTGCGTTAGCTGTCATCACCGAAAAGTTAAACATTTCGGAGGATGTTGCAGGTGCTACGTTTATGGCTGCTGGCGGTAGTATGCCAGAACTTTGTACATCGTTCATTGGGGTTTTCGTTGCGCCTAACTCTAATGTTGGCTTTGGAACTATAGTAGGATCTGCAGTTTTCAACGTCTTGTTTGTGATAGGGATGTGTGCGGTGTTCTCAAAGGAGCTCTTAAAATTAACATGGTGGCCTCTGTTTCGCGACTGTATGTTCTACAGTGTAGCTCTGATCATATTGATAGCATTCTTCTCGAACGGAAAGATTGAATGGTGGGAATCATTGGTAATGATTATGGTTTATTTATTATACGTGACATTTATGAAATTCAACCACAGAATAGAGAAATTAGTGAAAAGTATGCTTAAATCGAACAAAGTGAGCTCTCTGAACTCAAAAGGAGCCGAAGTCGGTTCACAAGATTCTTCTCTTGAGGTGAGTGAATTCATTTTTAGCCGTAAGTCTCAAGGAAATGAATATTTTGGCCGCATTTGAAAGCCTGTTATATGTCAATGGGGGTTTTAATTGAAACCCTCTGATGCTAAGTTCATTTCAAGAAGCGATATGAAAGAGGAGCTGTATGCGATAATTTTCAGATGAAATCAGCGCTTTAAAATAAACACGAAACGAAAATTTAAACATCGTGGGAAACTATTTCGTCAGGTCATTTTGATAGTAATTTTTGCACCTCTTTTATTTTCATACGGCATTCATTTGAATCTTGAATTAAGCTTAAATCTTAGCGTAGGTCGCACTTCGAATCATTGCACCTAACGGACAACATGTGGTGTGTTAAAAGGCAAATTGTTTCTCATCTGCATGGAAGGGAATTTTAAAATTGTACAGTTTTATATGTTACATAAGAAAACTCTATCGAGCGAAACTCTTTTGTTCAATTACTACTACCCCATGGCTATTTCAGGTGTTTTTAATATTAAACAAAAATATTCATTTTACAGAATTCAATCTGGTACACTTAATTAATGACGTGATAATTGTTACCTCAGAGATTTAATTTCACTGAGACATTTACACTTTTAACTAATTTTTTTACAGCTTTCACGATTTTCTTTTTGGAAAAAATTGTGTAACTACTGTTAGTGACCATATTTTTGATAAATTGATCGATACTTCTGTGCTTAATCTCTACAGTTACAAAAATGGCTGAGTTTTATGATATCACTTTCAGCATGTAAACAAAGATTTTATGTTTTATCTTCAGATTATCCATTTGTAAACACTTAAGGGTCTAGAATGTTTAATAGAGGAGATTGTAGATGAGATTTGGGAATATGGAATAGGCGTAGGAGGTTCACAGGCCCCTCCAATGAGCTTATTGCGGGTTCATCTTGAACTTTTGGAATTTTCTTGTCTAGCAAGTCTTGCTGATCCTGTTAATATCTTGCAATCCTCTTTGACTTAATCAGCTAAGAATTTCAAACTAAGTAAATACCGAGGCAAAACTAATCAGACAAAAACCTCTCCAGGTTTGTTAAAATCCCTTTGAGAGGCAAAGGACTCGAGTCATTGTAATTTGGTTTGGGATGTGATAGTGTTAAAATAATCTGAACTTCCCTTGTCTGACAAATGCTTTCTTCCATAATGGGGGAAGAAAGACTTACAGTTCTCTTTTATACTTGCATGATTATGTTCACTGGCAACAGTAAGGTTTGTCTAGACATTCATATAGTACTCTTTTCTCATTTGTCCTCCAAACTGAGGTAAAAACCATAAATCCCTTGTGAGAGGAGACCTGTTTTGAACTTAACCTAGGTTATGTGCTTTCCTTCCACTCATTTGTATTATTTGGTCTTGTTCTGTTTACGTTTCCACTTTGGCTCTTCATTTGAATTTCAAATGAAAGCTTTTGCTAATTAGATTTAGGAGTCAGCTACATGTCATTGAAATGGGATCTGTGTTGGCTTGTTTTAAAATGTGGAGTACACTTTTTATTAGTTTTATTTCTGAAGGATTATGAGCTTTTTTTTGTTGTATGTTCACAAATATCTCCTGATAACTTTGGATTTAGATAGAATTTGCCAGAAAATTTGTGTTTTCCTTTCCCAAAATCATAAGTCTATTTTAACAATAAATGATCAAAGCTTCTTTGCAAGAGCTTTGACTTTGAAGCTTTGACTTAGACAAGCCTTTTTTGTTTTCTTTTGTCTTTCTTTTTTAATAAACCTAGTTATGAAAAGATATTGCACTTTAAACAATCCCAGGTGTAAAGTAAAATTCATGAAGTGCTTATGTTATTTGATTTTTCCAGAAAATTAACAGGAAATCAAGCTATGAACTTTCTTGTTTAATAGACTCAAGCTGTTGAATGTTGCTAGTAGGGCTTTGAGGTTCATAAGAGTAAGGAGTGCTTTATTATTAGATAATCATTATCATGTCAGATAATGAAATTATGCTTTGAAGCAAATTAGAATTTTCCACTCAGATGTTAGTTTTTTTTATATCATCTATCTTAAGGTGTCTGTTTTACAGGGAGAGTTCCCTCTATTTTTTACTTTCTTTCTCTAAGATGAAAAGAAGCAACCTTACTTTTGACAATATTACTACTTGACACAAAATTTCTTTTTAAGTAAAGGTTGTCAGATCCCCAAGGTTGAATTTTGAAAAAACCACTGTCTTAACAAAGATCTACTCAAGCCATTTGAGGCCAGTTCTCAAAAAAGGGAAAATATTCTGAACTGATTTTGTGAATTAGCTTCAAATTCATTAAAACATAGTTCGAATGATTCTCACAAAATATATTTTCAACTCAATAGAAGGCAGTGGAAAGTCTTTGCACAACATCCAAGGAGAGTAATAGTCTTCCCTGTTTCCGCCATGGAGCTCTTCAGCTTGTTATTCATACAATAGATCCTCTTGGAGAAGGTAACTTTTTTTTATTATTACTTTTCTGTACCAAGAGTGGATCAGGGCAAAGGGAGTACTATTGCAACATCTACTTTTCCCTTTATTTCACAGAACAGTCTGTTGTACACTGTTCACATAATTCAATTAAGGTTTATTGTAAACATTTCTTCAATTTCATTGAACCCTTTCCACTCTAACATCAGTATGCATATTCTCAATACTGTTCTCTATACATTTCCAAGGGTGCTGACAAGGAGAATTTGTTTAAAAATCAAGAGCTTTGTTTCCTTTACTCTTGTGACTGTAATCTTTGATTTAGGGATGTTAAAGTAAGGAGAAATGAGATGCTGATCACCTGAAGATGTCAAAGGGTTGAAATAATTGTCAAATTGATTGATTTTTATTAAATTTTCAATGTTTTTTTTTCTCTTTTGCTTTTAACAGCATCTGTTGCGGTGAAAGTCAACAAACTGAAGAAACTCAAATGTGTGAAAGTCAAAGTTGGCGTGGAGAGAGACTCATCTACTTTTCCTTCAACTCAAGATGTGAATAAATTCTCCACTGTGGACAATCTTAAACAACTGAATTTTCCAGTCGTAAATAGTTCCATGAATGTACAAATGGACTCAGCTCCAGCGTCATCATTTGTCAACCACACAGTTAATCTTGATAGCTATACTGCTTTTGATGGACAGAAAAGAGACTCATCATATCAGATTAAAAGTGTAGATGTAACATCAAGGAATTCTAGTTTGGTCAATGGGGATTCCAGTCTTCCTCTTGTGCAAATTGTCCCTGATGAAAATCATGTACCTGGTAGGGTGCCTGACACAAATGAACATAGTAGTAATGTGTATAGAACTTCAACAGAGTCTCCAAGCTCAGAGACAACAGGGTTACAGCTTTCTTCACATCAGCAATTAGTAGACATTGAGAGTGCCAGAGAGGCTGCCGTAAGTATCTTGACATTTCTTTGTTCATATTCTGCATTTCTTTTGAAAAATAAAAAAAAAAAAAAAAAAACTGAAACAAGGTGTTTTACTGTGTGAAGGTTATGACCTAGCTATAGCCCATCTTAAATTGATCACTTTGGTACAGATGAGAAAAATTAAATCAAGGGTCAATTAATTTTATTTTATAGCTTAGGCTTGTGGCCAATATAAGATATTGCATTCTGTTCACTTTCTGTATTTGTCAAGATAGGTAAGGACAAGACTGCAATAGTTTCTCTCATTCTTAAATATTAATCTAATATCCTTTCATTGCTGTATGTGTTTGTTGCCTAACAAATGATTTCTTCTCTTTAAAGCTGGATGATGAGAGTGAACCAATAGATTTAAGCTGGCCTTCAGGGTGGAAAGATAGAATAGTGTATGTTATCAGAGCGCCAGTTGTGTTCTGCATGTATTACACAGTTCAGGATATCAAAAGACCAGTAAGTAACTAGTAATGTATTTGTAATACATTCCCAAATTCCCCAAATTGCAAAGGGAGAATAAATGATTGTTATTCCCCTGGTCTCCTTTTGCAGAAAGCTTGACCTTGCCCTTATTATAGCAATGTTCTGAAGCCACAAGTACAGCTGCAGTCCCATCATGCATTTGCAAGGTTGTGGCTAAGCGCTGGCAGTCGGCGAAATTTGCAGGCCTTTTCCTTAGCTACAACCCTGTCTGTTATATTAGTAATAATTGATTTCTTGTGCATAGTGTGAAAGATTAAACTTTTAATTGTATTTTTAGGGCAAAAGGTATTTGTATCTTTGGTGTTTTATTTGGTCCATGCTTTGGATTGTTGGGTTTTCTTATTTAATGGTTTGGTGGGCAACTGAAGTTGGCAATACTCTTGGAATTGAAACAGAGGTAAGAGAATAATAATTTTATCTTTTTCGTTCCCAACATCTCATTTGTATTTCTCCCTACTGTTGTCTGCCATAAAAATTTCCTGCTGAGTCTGCCTCTTCCTTGCCATCCAGACCCTCCCATCCGTTATCAACAGCATTTTCTCTTTCTCCAGCAAACATCTAAATACAAGCAACAAAGCTCCCAAAGGGTCAGGGTGGAAATGGCTGATGTAATTAGTAAATCTCCTTACTTTCTGCTATACAATTCTTATGATGTTAGTTTGGAGAAATCAGTGTTGGATCAACTAATAATCCTCTTTGTTCTCATCTCTTGTCTGCTTGGGAGAAAGGAGAAATTCTGTCTTGGTCACTCCTGCAATCTAAGGGTTAAATATTCAACAGAGTAAAGTAGGATCTGTGCTTTAATTGAACTGTCTACAAAAGAGCAGGAAATGATATTTTTGTGAACAAGCTTTGCTTGTTACTGTTGGTTACAAATCTTTTTTGTAGCTAATAGATGTTTTTCTTTGGCTTGCCTTACTCAGTGAAGTCGTGAGTTTTTAATAAGACAGTCATGCTCTTTGCTTTTCTAGATAATGGGATTAACATTCTTAGCAGCAGGGACCAGTATACCTGATCTGATTACCAGTGTTTTAGTGGCAAGGAAAGGCTTTGGTGATATGGCTGTGTCCAGTTCTATAGGCAGCAATTTGTTTGATGTCACAATAGGGTAAGAGGAACAAAATTAATTGGCTTGGTTTAAAACATCATATGACCAAAAATAGAAACCAGACATCTAAAAAGCCATCTTGTCTTAACTCTTTGAATCCTACCATCAGTATGTGTATTTTCATTACTGTTATCTATTACATTTCCATTTTTCCTGATGAGAAGCTGTTGTTTAACAATAAAAAATTAAGAGCTTTTCCAGTTGGCAGTCACCTTGGCAAGCTGTTGGGAATCAGCCAAGGGTGACCACGACTGCTTAATTAAACAGAGGTGAAAATTACAGTATTTAAGGGGTAAAAAGTGAGGGACTGAAAACTGACCACTTAATGCAGGATGACAGCTTAATGTACTGCTACATGTTACAGGTTTGACTGTATTGACATATTCAACATTCAGAATCCATTTTTCCACTTAGGCTTCCTCTGCCATGGTTGATTTACAGTGCTATAAATGTAGGAAAGGCCATGGTTGTCAACAGCTCCGGTCTCTTCTGTTCCGTGTTTTTGCTCTTCATCATGTTGATAGCTGTAGTTATTGCAATTGCTGTCAGTAAGTGGAGATTGTCCAAACTGCTGGGTGGTGCCATGTTTCAGCTCTATGTTGTTTTCCTAGTCATATCATTGTTGTTGTTAAAGGATGTCATTAAATGCCCAGAGCTCTAAAGGTAATTAGTCCTGATTTTGCTAAATTGATATTGCATAAATTTAAGTCCCAGTTAAGTAAGCCAGGACTGTTTACTGGACATCATGGAGTATTTATTTCCCCTTGCCTATCAACACCCAGTAATTGTGCAGGGAAGGGGAAAATAATTTTTGTCCAAGTTACATTTATATGACTTTGTAGTATTCTTTGCATCCTGGCAAAAATGTCAGGGGAGGAGTGGAGTTTATATTAATACTCTTTTCACACCAGGACCTCATTATCAATTCTCGTGACTGTCTGCCATACATTTCCTATGCTCCAAGCTCTGAGAATTTGAAGTGAAAATAAACATTGTTGATTTTTTGCTTTCTTCTCGTAACCTATTTGCTTGGCAATGTAGAGATGTTTGAAAGAGAAATGATTTATTCATCACCCTTGATTGAAAGCGTTAACCTTCTAGAAGGCGTAAGAATTGTTTAGCCTCTTCAGCTTTGAGAATACCTCTTGGTAAGATGGTCAAACTAGATTTGACGTCATCAATGACTACTTTGTTTGTTTTTGTTGCAGACTAAATTTTTTAAAGAGGGATTCTACATTCACATTTTCTCCACACTTCTGACTGGCTTTCATAAGCAACCTTTCACATCAGTGCAGGAGGCAGATATCTGCACTAAAATCTTGTTGTACCATTGTTACTCTCACTAACATAGAACAAATAAGTCTGGTATCCATGTAGATGTATTTATATTTTAGAATATTTACAGGTACTTTATGAAATAGCATTCACTGTTTTTTGTACAAAAAAATTTGTATCTCTCTGTACAGAATGATATGCATGCGTGTATTTTCTTATTTATTTAATGAAATGGTGACCATCCAAGTTGTTTTTGTCATTCATTTTCTAGCCAACTCATATTTTCTGTGTTTTCTTAAACTTTGAAGAATGTCACCTTGAGACGTGGTCAAACCTTACCACTTGTTCCAGAATTGTCTATATGTTCCAAGATGACACCAATTACAAATGAAAAGAAAGAAGCAAGTCACAATTTGTAATTTGCAAGAAAAAAGTCAGTGATATGAATTTACTGAATTCAACCTTTTCAGCCTGTAGAGAGTCAGTTGTAAAAGAGTTCATAGCATTCCAAATCACTGACTGGCATTTTGGATTGTGTAAAAGATACTGTCATTTTTCTCCCTTTATGACCTCACAACTTGTCCATTTGAAATAGTGCAGAAGAAAAACTGGGTTAAAACTCTTCTCTTATGAAGGGAGACAAATTCCCTGTAAAGAATGAATAATTATTTATTGATCACTTTTTAAGATGGAGAAAAAAAAGTTTTTGCAAGCTGTAATGTAGTGTACATAAATTAAGAAGAAAAAAATTTATAGTAACAGTCAAACTATTTATTTGTGATTCTGATCACTAGTGTTGTTAGTAGGTGGTCAGTGAGAGTAGAACTTCATCAATCAAGAATATAAAATAATTGGATTGTGATTCCAAACCTTATTTAAGACTTGAATTGATTGAAGATTAATTGAATTAGAATTTATAGATTCAGAAATAAACAACCCACTTGCAACAGAATAGATGTTCTCTTTAAGTTGTATTTTGTGGGAGTCTCAGGGGCCTCTCTCTCTCTTTTGCACTGGGTTCCAAATTAAGAGGTTCTTTCTTGGGATCCTACTCAGAAGGATTGTTGTATTCTGTTCTTGGACAAGTTACTTTACTCTCACCATGCCTCTCTCTCCCCAGGATTATAAATGGTTGGGGGGTGTGGAAGGGGGTACCCTGACTAGCATCCCATCTAGGGGGGAGAGAACGGTTACTACACGTGCTGTTAACGCTGAGAGAAACGGGAGAGAACGGTTACTACACGTGCTGACGCGGGTTAGGGTCTCATAGCATGTAGTTCTCTGCATTATGGGACTCGTTACCCAACAGCAGTCCTTGCACACCCCGACTGTTCAGGTGCCCCGTTAGGCGGGGAGCGCTTCCGGGGGGCCAGGTTCGATTCCTGGGCGATTTTGGCGTACTGGTGTACCCTCCTTCAGGCGTTACTCGGCGGAACCATTGCACTCCGGTTCCGTTAAGTATATATGTCGTCCGGCCGTTGCAGCACTGACCATTGCACTAAAGGGTCCGTGGCCGGGGGCGCCTGAAAAACAGAAAAAAAAAAAAAAAACGTGCTGTTAACGCTGAGTCCAAA
Source organism: Stylophora pistillata (assembly GCF_964205215.1). Lineage (NCBI taxonomy): Eukaryota > Metazoa > Cnidaria > Anthozoa > Scleractinia > Pocilloporidae > Stylophora > Stylophora pistillata. The sequence goes on along the minus strand of NC_142522.1, from coordinate 1,976,703 downwards.
CAGGCTTTTGGTCGTTATATGACGGGGGTCGACTGGTCATTAATCGACACTATAGATAGCGTCCAAGAACAGTATGCTCACTTCAGTCACCTAATTCACATAGGGTTAGATTCTATCCTTCCCAAAAAGCGAGTTAAGTTCCACCGAAACGACGCACCATGGATTTCACCCAAACTCAAGGCACTTATAGCACACCGTCAAAGAGCATATTACCAAGACAACAAACCATTGTTCCACTACTACCGGAACAAAGTAAACAGGGAACGGAAGCTCTGCAAACGCTCTTATTACAACACTAAAGTCAGCGTTTTGACCGAAAACAATCCTAAAATGTGGTGGTCCGAATGTAGGCGGTTATGTGGAATGAACAAAACATCTACAAGTGTCGCAAATCAGCTCCTAGCAAGTAAACCAGCTACCTCAATCAACCTTAAGATCTTGGCTAATGAAATCAATACAGCTCTGCTGGAACCTCAAGCTTCGTTTGACCCACTTTTAGATAATATCGAAACTGTGAGCACTGAGGGTTTTAAAAATCCCATTATTTCACTGGAAGCTACCTTCAAATGCCTTAGTACGGTCATCTCCTCCAAAGCTGGGGGCCCAGATAATATCCCAAACTGGGTCTTGCGTGACTTCGCTCCTGAACTCGCTCAACCCCTTCGTTGTATCATCAATTCCTCTTTTAGTCAAGGCACTTTACCGGACATTTGGAAATGTGCAAACATCACCCCTCTTCCCAAAACAAAGATAGTTGAGGATGCGGCGAAGGATTTGAGACCTATTTCATTGACGCCAACGTTGTCCAAAATTGCCGAACATTACGTCGTCCATGAACATGTGAAACCAGCACTTCTAAAACGCCTGGAACCCGATCAATTTGGGTGTATTCCAGGATCCTCCACTGCGCACGCATTAATAAATCTGGTGCACAATTGGGCGCAAGCAACAGACGGAACGGGGAACACCGTGCGAATCTTTGCGTTGGACTATAGAAAAGCCTTCGATCTGATAGACCACAGCCTCTTGTTATCGAAACTCTCGACCTACAACATTAACCCTTACATCATTAATTGGATAATAGCCTTTCTTAAAGATAGGAAACAAAGGGTCAAACTTGCACACGATTGTCTCTCAGAGTGGGGATCGGTCCGAGCAGGAGTACCGCAGGGAACAAAATTGGGACCGTGGCTATTCTTGGTTATGATAAACGATTTGAAAGTACCATCAGCCAGTGATTGTATAAAATATGTAGATGACACGACAGTGTATGAAATCATAAGCAAGGGTGGTCCTAGCAATGCTCAGTCTGATAAACGAAGTAGCTACCTGGTCAACACTCAATTCATTTCAACCCCATCCGAAAAAATGTAATGAGCTAAGAGTTTCCTTTGTGCGCTCCCCTCCTTCCTACGATCTGATAGAAATTAATGGCTCTAAGGTTAGTGCCGTTAGTGTCGTAAAATTACTGGGTGTGTATTTTCAAGACAACCTCAAGTGGAACACTCACGTTACTGAGACGATTAAAAAGGCCGCTAAGCGCCTTTACTTTTTAACTCAGTTAAAGCGAGCTAAGGTACCATCACCTGAATTAGTTAATTTTTATGTTGCTTGTATTCAATCTGTCTTACTTTATGGATGTCAGGTCTACCATTATAGCCTCCCCAATTATTTGAGCTTAGGTTTAGAGCGTGTCCAAAAGAGAGCCTTGAAAATTATATACGGTTATGATAATCATTATAGAGAAGTGCTTCAGATGGCAGAGCTGAAAACCCTAAGGGATCGGAGAGAAGACCTTTGCTTAAAATTCTTTAACAACATCGTCTCCAATCCCTTGGATTGTTTGTACCACTTACTCCCTTTCGATAACCGACGTCAACTTATGGAGTTACGACAACGCAGACCATTTAGAGTTTCCTTTAAAACAAATCGGTTCAGAGATACTTTCATTCCGGCAAGCGCAAGACATTTTAACTAACATTTATTACAATTGTATATGTAAATTAGTTCCCTTTTAGGTTTGATTTTATTGTATAGTTCTATTACATAATTTGTACACCTTTGCAATTCAGCTTCCAGCTGCTATTAAGGTATTCTTCTCAATAAACGTCTATAAAAAAAAGGAAATACTCCTGGTCACTTTGAGTCCCGGAAATGCTACTCCAGTTATACACAACTTGGCCTTGAACTGACATTCTTTTTAAATTTGTATTTTACAACCAATTTCTCAGCTTCCACTATTCCCTTTCCTACAATACAAATGACCACAGAGGTTGAAGAGACTACATGATGGTTGTATTTGTGGCTATTTAAAGTAACCGTCCAATCCCTACCCTTGATTGTTAGCAGTGGAGTTAGTCCACTGACAATTCAGGTAGGTTCATGGTAACAGGCTCAGCTGTAGGCATATGCAACTACTCTGCCCATGCTGCCATTTACGGCAGTTGTTTTATGGACTTAAGGACCCTTTGTCTTTCCTTTCACTCACAAGTACCTGAAATAGAGGGTCCTAGCCCCTTTAAATTCTAAATAACAAACCATGAAAAGGCAAGGAGCATGAAGTAATTAATCAATCCCATGTTGCAGTCAGATATTTGTTCATACTGTTTACTGTGGGTAATGGTGCAAAGCTAAACATTACTATCAGCAGCTACTCGATTTTATTTGAAGTATTCATATTCACCATTTTTACAACTTCTCTCTTGTTATCATTTTAATTAAGTTTTGACCCTAGTGAAATCACACACTCGTTTAAATGTCACCATTAGGCAATATATTATTGTTACTTACAGTATTAATGTACACATTTTTGTACATTAGAATTCAATTCACTTAAACTTTTCCCTCTTGCAATAAAAAACAAAAAGAAATTGATAACAAAAAAGTAAATAATCTACTGCCATTTTGAAGCTTCTTTACAATCATTGTGTTGAGTATAAAGTGTAATAAATCTAAATGCTTCAAATGATGGCTTCAAAATTTTCTAAATTACTGAAACCTCACAGAATATACCCCACAACAAGGTGAATTTTGCTACAATATGAAAGGGCTTGATAAATGATATAATATTGGCCCTCTTGTAACAGGAATCAAACATTCAGCAGAAGACTTAAACTATGAGAATTTCACAACACAAAATTCCCAGGCTGCATAGTATGGAATTTGCATATAAGTCGCGTTGTTTACATAATGCCCACCAAATTTTAAGACCACACATGCCTAATTATCTTAGGTTAACTAAACACATTATACACCACACTTTAGCAATTTAAACAGCTTATTACCTACTAATCATTTGATTATTATAAATAAATTAATTTGTTGTTCTGCAGCTGATAGCTAAAGTTGTAAAAGGCTGGAAATTCACTTTACAAAGATTCAACTTTCTGTTAAAGGGGGCGCCATCTCCAAGCTTGTTGCTAGTCGTGTACTGAGTGCACTCATCTCCTCAACTTTGTTAGCAAGCTCTTGTTGCAATTCAGTCAACTCTTTCACACGTGTTTCATTTAAAGCTGTCTCATTCATGTGCAAGCTCATCTCTTCTGTTTTTAACTGCAGTCTTTCATTATCAAGTTGTAATGTCTAAAGGAAACAAATAACAAGTTATTTGTAAATAAATGCTCTCAACCCAAAGATGAATTACTAGCTAAGGGTTCATTTTGCAAGCCTCCTGCCCAAGATGACCCAGATTTCTTTTGCCACCTTTCTTTTGGACAATACAGTCTGCTTGCTACTGAACCTCTAGATGGGATACTCTGCCGCTGATAGCTTGCAAGTAGCCCTCTGTTTGGATGACCTTTAACCCTTGAGGATAACTAACCTCTAATTTCTCAGTGAGGTATCACTGCTGAATCAAACATCAGACTCGTGAGAATTAAGGAAATGGTTGCAAACTTGAAAAAACTCAATCATTCACTAAATACTAATTGTTGGTGCCATAGGAAATGTATAAAGAACAAAACAGGGAAAAGGCCATTTTTAATCACTGAGTTTGTGACCAACCTGGTTCTGGTTTGTGAGTTCTGCCTTTGCTTGTCTCAAAGAGGTGATGTCCTGCAAAGTAAGGAAACAAAACTGGTATTATTAACCAAAGAAGGCTTTATGAGGAGTTTTAAGGTGAACTGCAAAAGGTCACTTCATGTGATGGCAAGGTTTGACAGAAACAGAATATGGTTCCTTGTACACTATCAAGATGTAAAAAGATGCCTCCCGGTTAGCTCAATTGGTAGAGCGCCGGACTGTTGTGCGGGAGGTCGAGAGTTCAAATCCAGCCAGACCAACACTCAGAGTCTTTAATTAACTGAGAAGAAAGTGCTGCCTTTGTAATAATATCTGCAAATGGTTAGACTTTCTAGTCTTCTTGGATAGGGACGATAAATGGAGGTCCTGTCTCCTGCAGGGTTGGGGTAGGAGACATTAATTTCCCACACACAAGATTACTGTGTGATGGATGTCCTCCGGGGGGGGGGGGGGGATGGGTGGGTAATAAAGGGGTTAGGTGTCAACTGGAACGAAAGTTCTGTTCCTCTCTACTGCCATTCCTGTGGCGAATAAATTAAACTAGACTATAGATAACCATACTTGAGTATACAGGCAGCATGCTGCATTCTAACAATATACAGTGTTTTGCCTCTCTCACCTCATCCTTCTGTCTGATCATGCTCTCAAGCTGAATTACACGGCCATCCAGGGTGAGTTTCTCTTGCGTCAGGGAATTATATTTCTCACTTAGTTGGTCTGAAGATTCTAATTCATGGACCTTTTAAGAAAGGAAATATCTATAAGCTAATAGTTAAAATGCCTCTGCTATTAAACACCAAGTTTACCATAAAAAATTGATCACAAAAAAACTTGGAATGTTCTTAAGGTATTTTAGAAAGCTCACCTTTTTCCTGAGTTTACCATTTTCCTCCTTGTAGGCATTAAGCTGCTTCTTCCACTCTTCAACGTTAGCTGTGCTTTCCTGTAGGGCTGCTGTTAACCTTGCATTATTATTCTTCAATGTTGTCAGCTCTGCCTCCCATTTTTTAGCATTGGCTGAACTGCAGTAACATTTATGGAGTTAGATTCACACACACATGACCAGACTCCTTCATCAGAGTAATTACTGTGTTGCAATAAACATTTGGCAAGAATTCTAACTTGTGTACTGGTGATTCTTTGTGCTTTACTGGACCAAAGGTTTGCATTCCAATGCATTTCACAGATAAAAGTACCAAACTTTCATTTCACCTACCTTTGAGCTAGAGCCATCTTCAATCGATCATTCTCATACTTCAAATGAGATTCGGTGTTTCCAATCGGTTTATGACTGATCCCAGCTGATTCTTTTGATTCATCCTAAAATTTAATTCAGTTTAAGATGATCTCAACCACCTCAGCTTGACAACAATGCAGTGTAAATACCGACAGATTTCCCTTACCATAATGAACACTTCGCCACATCTAGTAAGTAAAATTTTCTTATCCTACTTCTAAAGGGTGTAAGATAAAGCTATATGTAGGAGCTGATTGAATTTGAAGTACTTAGAACAGTTCTAGCCACAAACACAAAAGAACTAGTAGAGGTGACTATATTTGAGTCATGCCCAATTTCACAGAATGTCAGACCTCTATAAACTTTTGAAAAAATTTCTTAAGCACTTAAACATATATCTTCCAACCAAAACTGGAAGGACAAAGGAATCCCATGACAAGAACATTTAGTTATGTGCACTGTACCCTGTTCTTAAATAAAATTAATGGCTTCAATATGTCTTTTAAGAAAACAGCCAAAATTTACACAGTCATGCAAAACTGCGCTATGTATACAGGAATTGAGGAATGTATAATATTTAGAATTTTGTGAATGTACCTTTACAGGAATTTTCATTTTAAATGATGCTGGTAAGGATACTTTTCTTTTCACAAACTTTTCCATTTTGTTCCTCTCAACTCAACAGAAGCCACAAAGTAAGTTGATGTGATTCAGAAAAAAAATCTCATATCTAGGATATGTGCCTTGAATGATGATATAGCTACTGAAATTATTAAGTATTTTTAGTAGTATTGCATAGGATGCATAGAAAGCCTTTTGTTAAGTAACTAATCATAACAAGTCATCTGTCACACATGACAACAATTATTGGCCTGCTGTGATTTTTAAAATATGTTGATGTATGAATATACACAAAGATGTGAAACCAACTGTTTTAAACATGCAACTTATGAACCTCTACAAACTCAAGTTTGGCAAAGAAGTGTCCTCTGCAACAATCATGAATCATTAAGCATTAGACTTTAATTTGTCTTTTGAAAATTATTGTTTTGAAAATGGTCATGACAATCTGTCACGACCATTTTAAAACATCTGCAAGGAAATAATTTGAAAAGCTTCAATTATCTAGCATCAAAAATTTGCCACATTGTATTTTTTAAGTGAAATTATGGTCATTGATTTCATTGTTGCAACTGAGGGGGGTAAATGAAGTTTTGTAGTTGAAATTAGCTTGAGTCCATTTAAGTAAACTTTACCATAAAAATATGGTTGTTATAACAAAGGTGCGTCAAAGCATTGTCAGGTCAATAAGTCGAAATGTTATACGTGTAGTAGCCAAAATGCCTCAAAGAATCACATTTAAATGCAAAGAGCTTTCAGGTCTTCTGTTTACTAGATAGTTTTCATCGGCACTTTGGTGTCAAGAAAACAGCCGTTCAACCATAACTTCTAACCAGGCCAATATTTTATTCAATTGATGATAAAGCAAATCTCTAACTGAAAAGGAGACATTCAAATATGTTATATTTGTAAGATACCATTGACATTCACAAGACAAAGAGACTACTGTCACATCTAAAACAGGTAAGAAACTTTTAAAAAGCACAAACTAGCCCTCCAGGTTAACAAAACATAAAAAAAAGATCAATATCAGAAGAGCACAAAAACTTGAATAACTCATTTCATCCTAAATTGGAAAAACATTCAAATTTTATCAATGGCAGAATCCATTTTTAAAAACTATGGACTTCTCAATTCTTCAAACAGTCAGAAACAATTCAATTCTAGATCACAAAATTTAAGGTAAGCTACCTTAAATAAGATTGCTTGTTGTAAGTTATATAGTTGTACAGCCAATTTCTTTCAAAAAGCACACAATTTCGAGCAGACTTTTGTACTAGGGTTTTCAGAAATAGTATTAAAGTTGTGAAAAAAAGCCTAGCTGATATAAAAACTGCTAATCAGAAATTAACTTCATTTTCCCATTGCTTAGTATCAATCAAATAAGTTTTCAAACAGTGGGATGTCATAGAAAAACTTAAGAAAAATAAAAAGGAACAAAGAAAAATTGCTAGAGTAAAATTTCAGGACCCTTAATACAACTTTGGCAGTGAGTTCATGGCAAACTTAACGAAAAAAGAGACATATTTGAAATTCTTTCTGCATGGTCAGAAGTTTCTGTTACACCTCATATCTTTGCCAGATCATCTGATCACTATTTAACAAGATTAATAAAAATAATATAAACAGAAGCTGTTTGATGACAACATTCTCCAAAAAATCTAATTGACGGGCATCTTTATAGTCACATTCTCAGTAACCTCCTAAGAAGGAAGCAAAGGGTTTATATGTGACATGTTATTAAGCCCAAAATTAAAACATGACGTGAATTTCTACAGAAAGGCAAGGTAAGGTCAGATTTGAAGATTTTTTCTTTCAAGTTTGTGATGTGTGAAATATTTTTAAAGTAGAGGTGATGCCTGAATTTTTCTAAAACTTGGGTGTGAAACTTAATTAAGGATCCCTCTTTGCTAACTCCTAACACATGAATATTTTTGTACATACCTCACCACTGCTGGCAGATGAGTTACTTTTTACTGATGGTGATTTGTGACCAACACCAGGTGTGCTGTGAGGGGACTCTGCTGTTCCATTTACGGACCCACTTGATGTGCCATTAGTAGTAACTGCATTGACAGGTGCTGGAGATGAATTGGAGTTACCATTGTTGTTGCCCACAGCTGCTTTTGAGCCACCCTTAGCTTCTTTGAACTTCTCTGCAAACTAATTGTCACAAGAGGTGATGTTAAAACTAAATCTATTAGGTTCAGCTTAAGCTCTTATGTACAGACTGTTGCAACCCCACAATTCTAAAGAGGATACTAGAGTCTACAAGGTTTAAGCTTTCATTCCTGACTTTATTCAGTTTGTTGGATGACAAAGTGCCCTCGTGGTTTGAACACAGAATAGGATCCAGACTTTTTGCAGTTTTGTATGCAGAGTTAACTTCCAAAATGGCAGTTGAGACAACTTAAACACATCTAGAAGTAAAGAACCCTGAGGCTTTTACTTGGAATTTTAGAACACAAAATCAGAGAGCAGACTTTCTTTTCTAACCTTGTTGAGTTCAGCTTCTGATGGAAATCCTAAACCAAATACAGTGTTTGCCCTGGGATCTGACCACTGGCCAAACTTCTGTGATGTCTTGGTGAATGTCATGTTTGGTAATACAGTACTGTTGATAATTACCTGAAAAGGGATGATAAAAACCTTTTAGTAACTTGACAAACCAAAATTAACCCGAGAAAGAATATTGAATCTCTACGTCATACACAAATTTACTTTCCAATATTTTGTCCCTAAATTCTCTCATCAGGAAAGAATATCTGGTAAAATTTGACTTTGATGTGTTAGGACACACAATATAACCTTCTTAAAATTCATATCCAATCGGGGTATTTGTGAGAAAATTATAACATATGATATTTAACAATTATTCACCGAAGGCAAGGTGAATATCGTCGAATAATCCCCAAGACGAAGTCGAGGGGATTATTCGACAATATTCACCGAACCTGAGGCGAATAATTGTTTTAGTATAATTTCAGAGCTTAACAACAGAGAAATTTCTAAAATCATAACATTTTAGTAACATTTATTAACATCTCACTTAAAACATTTTACATAAACCGCGTGGAGCAGTTTATATAGCGTCATATAAGGAACCGCTCGACCAATCAGATGACTGGAAACTCTTTGCTCAGCTCTCAAATTATACTAATTAAGATTACTAAAATTAGATTCATGACACCTGTGAGTTGTGGGTGGGGGGGAGGGGGAGGGAAAGGGGAGGGGGAGGGAAAGGGGAGGGGGAGGGAAAGGGGAGGGGGAGGGAAAGGGGAGGGGGAGGGAAAGGGAAGGGGAGGGGGAAGGGGGAGGGGGAAGGGGAAGGGGGAGGGGGAAGGGGAAGAGAAGATGCCACCATGCACTGGTGTCTTCTTGGTGAAGGAGGTGAAAATTCTCCTTGTTTTGTTTTTACCTGGAAAAATAAATAAAAACTATCCATTAAAACTAAATCTAGCCAGGTTGTCATGATGCAAGAACACTTTCAGCTGTGCCCTGGGTTACGCTTTTTAGAGTATCATGTGAGTAAATTTCATCACACTACCATCACACCAAAAAATATAAAAGAAACTATAGCTTTTAATTTCAAGAGGACATTTTCAATTATGACCAAAAGCAGCCCAATCAATACAATATTCACACATTTGTAGTCGAAACTATATTTGACTTCAATGTTGTTAACACCAAAAAAGTGCTGAACTGATTACAATTGACAAATAATTGGCTTCATTACTACTTATGTAAAAAATTGCGAGGAGTTTTGCGTGGTGATCATATGAGCGTTAAAAAAAAAAAAACATTAATTTACAAATTTGAGTTCCCATAGTTGGTTACGTCTCGTGGCATCAATACATACGAGCCTTAAAATAACCAAAAATTCCATTGTGAGGTAAATTAATGTGAAACTAAATGAAGCCTAACGAGCAATAAATCTAAAAGCAATATTCTCGACGTTTCTTTGTTTAAATTTTCAATTCAAAATCGTGAAACCGTAACAAAATGTTTACAGGTCTAATTTTATTGATCGATTCGTCATCAGGTTTCAAATATATCAATAAATTAGCTTAACTCACAATTTTCCATTAATCTGCTTTCTTTATCGGAGAGATAAGATTGGTAAAACGTAAAATTTTGTGCACGCATTAATTCATAGACACAGACGTCTATTTGCAAAGGAGGAATGTTGAAAAAAATCAAATCAGCGGTATAATTATAACCTTTGACAAGGCTACTTGATTGTGAATTTCATTTGCTGCACTTCAGGAATGCATAAAATTGATTTCTTTGTCGAGTGATTATACTCAATTTACGAGACTATAACTTCAAAAAGCTACTCCAAAGCACTTGTTGTCTAGCAATTGCTACGAAAACTTTTTTTTTTGGTAAATGTATAGTTTCTGTCAGAAGACTATTGTCAAACACTTCAGTTTTGGCGAGATGCCATATTGTTCAAAGAAACCAAACTGGCTTCCTTCATAACAGGAAAATACAACAAAACTTTCACCATTGCAACTTCCTTTGGGATAATTTCCCACCAAACAGCTTACAGCAATGTTTGTTCATGATTAGTGAGCAATAACGTTGAGATCATTAACAAGATATCGCAAAGAGGTTGTCTCCAAGAATAGCGAATAAATAAAGATTTACTTATCAACACAAGGCGACCCATCTCGTGAATACTGCCATTTCTCACCTTTGTGCCATCGACAGATATGATGCGGTGTGTTCCTTGGTTAGGATCATAATAAAATGATACAGTTACCGCCTGTTTGGAGCAGGGTAGCCAGCTTTTTTTCGTTGCAGGATCAATCTGGAAGACATGGGCCCGTGTCGAAAACACCGGTTGCTCCCTATGGAGGAAATACATTAATAACAAATCAAAATATACTCCCGTTTAAATTATGACCACATTCTGAAGTAAAAAGGCAGTTTACCCCATGGATAACTAGGCTATTTTTAAGCTGTAATGTCCTGTCCGAGCTCAGTTTACTGAAAGATGTTCTTCATCTTCTATGTCAACTGACGGATCTTATTCACGCTCTGTGTCTAGGTAACCGCGCCAGCAACTTGGATTCCGCTTTGTTTTACGAACCCACGAACTTACGAATTTCGTAATTTTTTAGTAAAAGGACATCAAAATACTCAACAAAATCGAAACAAATATTCAGATATAGCTAACTTAAGACCTCAGTTCCTACTTTAAATTTTGTTTCTTAAAGGCGAAAAGTTCATTTTATAGATACAAAAGATTTAACCAATGACACTATTTATTTTCCGACTTTGCAGCCAAATTTTATATTATTTATATTGTGTGCAAGCAAAGGAACAAAAACACAAAAGCTTTATGAGAACACCGACAGCAAATCGGAGATAAAAAGCAGTCCCTCATGAGAAAAATAATGAAGTTATTCCTGATAAAAATGAGTGATTTCCTGCCTTTTTATAGCTCTTGGTTAAAAAAAAAAATGACTTTCTCGAAATTCACACGAGAAGGAAATTACTCCTTAATATATATTGGAATTGGTTTCGACATTTTTAAATCAATGTCTGCTTGGGGAATACCAAAAGACTAAAATCAAAAGGGTCTCTTAATTCTAGAAATATCACATCCAGTAAGTTTGCATAAACTTGTGACCATGGAAAATAGATAAACAGTAGTGAATAATTTTTCAAAAATAATAAAGTTTCAGATTTAGTTTTATATATTACAGCCAAGTTTTTTGGGCTTCAATACTATATTTATCTACCGTAATATTTTTGCTAAGCTAAATGGCAACAAGCAAATATTGCAAAAGCACTAAGAGATATTTAATCTTTACGTTACTATTGTGACCCCCAGCGTTGGAAAACACTTATGATTTTTTACGTCATTCAACTCGGTTGTAGATGTCATTACAGGAAAATCTGAGTTAAAATCTGCGACTTGTGCTTTTCGAATTTGAGGCGTACCTTCGACCGCAAATTGAAGATGATTCTTTAAGAGTGATAACTCGAGTTGAGCTGAATGTAGTAAAACTGGGAATTTACTTTAAGGCTGGAATAATTATAATCATTTCAATCTATCTATAATCAATCTATATTTATCTAAGGATCGATTATACATGTAAGACTATAATATCCAGATAGATATCTCTGAGGATTACGTAGTCTGATCTCTACTGCTACGTATATATAAAGCTATTTTTGAAAAAATGCTATTTTGAGTTTCAACTGTTGTTCGCAAGGACTGCAAATACCCCGCTACTGAAGTTAAGGTCTAAACTAGCCGGGTCAATCGCGCGGGCGAAAAAGTGTGGAATTTACTTAATTTTCAGGAAACATAATGCAAAATTGGTAACTTCAGCAGATCTGACAACTTTGCTAGTTTGGCGTCTGTTTCAATCTGGTTTAACTTGAAGCTGTTCAGTAAATTAACAATTTTCCACTATAGGAGTCTGTTCAACCGAAAAAGGTCGTGAAGACATTACCTGACACATGTATGCGGTTAAAAGAAAGATTTTTCCATTGCTGGAAAGGTACAAGTATGCAAGTAAGTGAATGTAACTGACCGGTGTCAAGAAAACAAACAGAAACTGCTGAAACTCGTCGTAAAATACCAAAATTTAGTAAGTACTCCTACCGAACGGGACAACAACTTATCGAGTTCTTACTGTGGTCTTGGAAGATTGTGCTGGTAGTCCATTGCAGCCCCATTCAAATCCGTGAATTGGCTAGGAGGGTCAAACACGATTTCCAGCGGCTCTTTGTGCGAAAGACTCAAACGGGAGCGAACTTGTTTAAACATTGTGACGTCCTGGCCGGCTTCTTTGTGTAATTCAGATCATTCACGGCGTCAAAGCAAACAGTCTTTTTGTATTTGTTTCCTTAAACTGGAATTATTGTCAATCACGCTCTAATGAGAGTAAATGATAGTCTTGTGAGCTTCAGTCGGCTATTGCGGCTGTTGTGGTGTTAAAAAAGTTTCGAGCAACTTTTGTTAAGTTGTTCAAGCGAGCCAACTATCATTATAACTCACTTAGCTCTCTTTAAAGCCGCTAAACAGCTCAGACGTGCGTTAAACAGTGCATGAAACGGAAGGGTCATTGAGCAGTTGGAATTCTTTTGTTAGGCGAAGAAAAGAACTTTCGCAATTCATTCCCTTAATTATCATAACACAAAAAACTTATCAACAATTCTTTCAATATCAGAAACCACTCCTAAACGAAGCAGTCAGGTTTGCATGCTCGAAAGCTTTCATCTGCCATCGTTTTTAATGATACAGATAACCTGCCTTTCTACAGGTTATTGCGTCAGAACACAATTTTCTGTTTATTTCTAATTTCCTTTTTCTCTAAGCCTGGAAGGAATCTATGGAATGGCTTTGGAATTTCCAAAGCGACTGTCCGCTGTTCAAAAACCCCGCAGAAACTTAGCCTTCCGCCGGCTTTTGTTACCCATAGAGATGGCAAGCTAGTGAAAGCGTTTGCTGCAATGGTCTAGGGAAGTAATTCCATGTGCAACGGCAGATGCCACTAAAAAATGTGCCGACCACTAAAAGAAGGAACTGTTATTGATAATCTAAAAAAAATTTAGGGATGTATTGAACTATGGATTAATTTTTTCGCAGAGTTTTTCGGAAAACTCAAGAAACTATCTAGCGAGGAACTAGTAAAAACAGCGGTGGACTTAAGCACGGCTAAGATACTAAGAAACATGGATAGATAGATACTTTATTATAAACACCTTGCAGCCATAGGCCGAATTACGGAATATTTACAAATACAGATGATAAAAAAAGGAGTATAAAATATTACAACTTCGTCATTAAGAAAGAAGGAAAATTATCTACATCTTACAAATATGGCTAAAAATAAAACTGTTCTTCAAGCGTTCGGTTTTACATATGGGGAGAGTGAAATCACTTTTGCGCCTCAGTGCGTATCTACAACTCTTCCTTTGGGGGATGAGGCTGTGGAGTCTATGGGTGGGGTTACGGATTATCTCGTCAAACAGATTGGTTGAAATCTTTTCTCTCCTCGTTAAGTTTCGGTAGGCCAGCTGTTTCTAGTGCTACACCATATGACAGGTCAGGATAGATGATTCTGAGTGCCCTTCTTTGGATCCGTTCCAAATCTTCACTGATGTAGTTTGGTAGAGAACGTTGGAATACAGGACCTGCGTATTCCAAGACGGGCCTAATACATGTCACATAGAATTGCACAAGTTCGCTTGGTGCAACTCCGGGTCTCTTGAGTTCTGGTGACTAATTCAAGGGGTTTGCCATTTAGGACTAGGGGTTCGAAATCGTGAATGCAGTTAGAGAATCCTATTGGTAGTTCTTTGCACTTGGCCTCATTCAGTTGGAACTGCACTAGACACATTCAAAAGGAGCCTCAAGACCCTTCTTTTTAGACAAGCTTTTTATCGTTTTTTGTAACTTTTTATTTATTTTCAAAATTGTAAAGCGCCATAGAGCTTTTAGGATATGGCGCTCTAAAAATCTATATTATTATTATTATTATTATTATTAACCCATCGATACTCGCTTGTCTTGAAAGGTCATCCACAACTTCTTGGAGTTTGCTCTCACTGCCCTTAGTAACTATTTCGGAACAAGATGTGTCGTCCACGTATTTCCACAAATCAGCTGGGGTGTCCAAATCATTAATCATGATGAGAAATAACCAGGGACCTAATTTTGTTCCCTGGGGGACGCCGGATGGTACAGAGCGCCATTCAGAGGGACAATCTTGAGCAAGTTTAACTCTTTGTTTCCTGTCAATCAAAAAGTCGACAATCCAGCTTTTGGCTTGACTCGGAATATCATATGTTGCTAGTTTTTGAACGAGAACACTATGGTTGATAAGGTCAAAAGCCTTTCGGAAGTCAAGTTGCGTCATGTTGCGTCATGTTGCGTCATGTTGCGTCATGTTGATCAGAGCATGTGTAGTAGACGATTTGGGAATAGATCCGAATTGACGAAGGTCGATACTTTGTAAAACGGCTGGTTTAACATATTTCTCAACAATGTGGTCTTCAGCGAGTTTGGACAAGATAGGCGTGAGAGAAATGGGACGGAGGTGCTTGTTAATATCATTAATGGGCCTTTGTTTTGGGACCGGGACTACATCAACCTCTTTCCAGGAAGGCAGAAGGCGGGATTCGTGGAACGAGGAGCTAAGGATCACAGAGACTGGTCCCGCCAAGAGATCAGCGTTTTCTTTTAATAACCATGCCGGGATGCCGTCTGGCCCTTGTGCTTTGGAGGGGTTGAGTGCGGACAGTTTCATAAAGGTTGAAAACTCCGATATCGTATTTACGGCATGACTTTCTTTGTTGATTTGTGGTGGATCAAAAGGATTGTGGGTAAGAGGCTCAAAACTCTGCATTGGAGTCGGGAACGCTGAATTGATGAAATTCGCCAGATCACCAGGTGAAAAACCTAGGTGTTGCAGTAACTTGCTGGTGTCATCACGCGTTTCTGAGGCAGGTGAAATGCCGCTGAGCTTTTTCACCTCTTTCTACCACACGGATGGCTTGCACTCCCTCAAATGGCTAACCTTTGCTTCGTAGTACTTTGCCCGGCGGATCTTACGCTCGCGATTCACGCAATTTCTAAGCATTCGAAAGGTGTGCATATTTCCTTTTGCAAGGGCACGCTGGCGTCGTTTGATCAGGTTCTTGAGTTTATCGTTCAACCGTGGTGGCTCGCTTCGATGAATAGTTTTGGATCACAGGGGAATAATAAAGAATAATAAACATTTGACGAAAGAGCAGAATAGAGAAAAGCTGAAATTAGCTAGAAAATGTGAGTAAGAAAAATTATTAAGTTGAAAGAAAAGCATTTTGTAACAGTGCAGCTTATGAACCTTAACTGTCAAAGTAATTCAAATTTTATCTTTATGCTTATTATTATTCAACCCTTTGCATAGATATGAGTAGGGGTTAAGATTTCTGTTTTGCGAACAATTTTGTATAACATGGATTCATTCCTTGTACCAGCCCTTTTTTTTTTATTGCAATCTTCTGAACGCACTACGTACTGATACAACTACGTAGCGTTAGCTCAAATATGCATACGAGACATACAAGCATCAACCGGCCAATCACGTTAGTTGCAAACGACGTCAACATGTGGTAAGAACAAAAAATGGGGGAAATGAAGTGAAACCAGGTGTGTCGCTGATATTCTTACCACATTTTGACGTCATCTGTGATTTGTTACGTTACGGAAACATAGAATCTGTTTTAAAGAATAAATAAGCAAAATGTCATAAATAGTGACGTCATATTTGCGTCTGTCCTCTAATAGATCATAGGCCACAGGCAGCCCAGGCTCACTACTAGAAAAGCGGAAGTGACTCTTAAGGCTGGTTTTCATTAGCGACGGAGTTGGAGTCGTAAGAGCGCTTATGACCTAGTGAAAATCGAAAAACGGAGTCGTAAGCGGAGTCATAAGCTCGACAGAATCGGAGTCGGAAGAATCAGAACGTTCCCATTTTCTTCCGATTCCGCTTATGACTCCGCCGCTTACGATCCAGTTAAAATTGGATTGTCGGAGTCGGAAGCGGAAGCGGAAGCGGAAGAATAATCCAAAGACAATGCTCGAATCCAGGCCCGTGAAAGTACAAATTTTGGCGCCAAAGACAACATGGCGGACGAAGAGCAACTTTGGCTCTTATTAATCATTATTTTGTGCAGGCAGAGACAATGCAGGAATAATCTCGTTCGAAAAAGAAAGAAATTTTGGGTTCGAGATATCTATCGACGTCGAGCAGCCTAGGAAGAGTATGCTAACCTCGTCAGCAAACTACGACTTGGTGATCGTGAATCGTACTTTCGGTAGGTTCATATCGAGTATTTTAACTTTTAATTTCGTAATTTTACCGTCAAGCTCACACGTTTAAATTTGTTACGGCTATTTGTGCATTTTGGAAAGATGGAATCGAGGATTGTGATTGGTTTATTCTTCCACTTCCGCTTCCGACTCCGACAATGCAGTTTTCACTAGATCGTAAGCGACGGAATCATAGGCAGAATCGGTGTTCTGCTTCCGACTCCGTCGGTTTGATTTTCACTAGATCGTATCGCTCCACGCTTCTGATTACGACTCCGACTCCGACTCCGTCACCAGTGAAAACCAGCCTTTACCGTGTTGCGCAACGTTTTATATTTATAAAGGTTTGTATGGGATGTTATCGGTTTGCCTTAAAAGAGAGAAAAAAATGTCTTGTTTTGAAATAAAATGGACTTACCTTATTGCCTTGTTGTTTTCTTTGTTGATTCCTAGCGTCTCAGACCATTTTGAAGCGTTTTCGGCGAGTTAGAAACTGCTAAAAGCAGTTGAACACCAACATAGCGCTAACTCGCCGAAAACGCTTCAAAATGGCCTGAGACGCTAGGAATAAACAAAGAAAACAACAAGGTAATAAGGTAAGTCCATTTTATTTCAAAACAAGACATTTTTTTCTCTCTTTTAAGGCAAACCGATAACATCCCATACAAACCTTTATAAATATAAAACGTTGCGCAACACGGTAAGAGTCACGTCCGCTTTTCTAGCAGTGAGCTTGGGCTGCCTGTGCTTAGGCAAGAACCGATCAAAACAGCTAGTCTCGTGCCCAGACCTTTTACGGGCGAGCCTAATTTCAGTTATAGTAACACAATAGGATCTGGGAACAAGATTCAGCTTATCCAGAAGCCCAATGCTCCTGGCTTAGTATATCAGATATAAATAAAAATATCTTAACCGTGTCCCTGAGCCTTTCAAAAAGAGAGTGGAAATGATACTCTTGCTCCCTCTGCAACTCAGGGCGCTTCAAATCGTGGGGGAAAATAGCCCCCCCCGGCCCCCCTTCCCTCTCCCCCTACAATCACTCCATAGATCCCTTTACTCTGCTCATTTTTCAGAACAGTATCACGTACAGAACTAAAGGGGAGAAGAGGATGACAGAATTGAAGAAAAACGGTTTTCTTTTAATTCGACTTGATCGTTTAAAAAGAAAGAAAAAGAAAGAAATCTTTGTCACAAAGCACGAGACGGAAGGACTGCGTTGTAATTGTATGAAACGACTGAGATATTCGAGTGCCGAAAAATACAAAGGGAATACCAAATGGGAGAAAATATGAATTTTATGTTCCAGTGGCAAGAGCAATGTGTCACGAGTGTTCCCGGATGTCGTGGTTGGTCGTATTAATTTACAAGTGTCTTAGTTCCCACTAGTGAAACACTCGGCGCACCTTGTGTCGTTACGCGTTTATATCAGTTTCTTCTTTTACACTGAGAACGCCCCCAGCTACAAGACAAAAAGGCAAAAGTTGTCCAAGCAACCGAGTTAAAACTTACTCAACTGCAAACTTCCTTGGAAAAAAGAGCGCTAAATTGCTTTTCTTGATCGTTCTTTACACCTTTGAGCATACTCATCTAGACAGCTTCTGGAGGGTTCTCAAATTTACACCTGTTTATGTTTACACGCACTGGCGTTTCTTTTGTTAAGCAACTTTCCTAAAATAAATAACAAATGAGTAGTATGGCCATGAGACATGTGAATTGATTGGTGTATTGTTAGAAACTTTGAAATACGCATAAGAGCCGTTATCAAACTCTGGTCCTATTAAAATCAGCAGATGAATCCTCTTCCATCACGAAATAGCTTTCAAGACACCTCTGGTTATGTTCACGTTGTTGCTTTTGTTGTTATGGCTGTTTCTCTTTTTATTGCATACTCACATCAATTCATTTGCTTCCTTAACTGGAGATGGTACGTTTGATCCTTTTTTTTAATGGGGGAGGGGAGGAAGAGTGGTGGGGGAGACTAAGCCTTTAACACTGTCAAACTCATTACGACTTTGACAGCGTATAAACTCTCTGGTAAGTGTATTGATTAAGTTCCGTTGAAACCCATGAGCACCCATTAGTTTCCAGCAACCTGTGTTTTATCTTTTTTATAGACGTGTGCTCTTCTACCCGCACACGTTAAAATCGTTCTCGAAGCCCACGGGTCAACAGCTGTCGTTCCAAAATAAAGTTTTTGTATCTTATTGAAAGTGAGGAAACATTTTTTTTTATATAAAGATCGGCAGTGCATAGACACACGGATGTCTTTAAATCAAGAGCCCCTTTCTTTGAGTGCCTAAATTATTTCCTGAATATTCCCATCTCGCTAGTTTATCGATTCATTTTTGCCGACATTTTGTGATAAGATATTATTTCCGCTTTGCACTGGTAATATTGCTCAACAGACCTGGTTTTCCTTTTGCTTTGGCGGCAGTTTCATCCAGATTTTTTGGCACGCCATATCTAAATTTACTGTACCTGAGTTCCACTGAGGAATAAAAAAAGTTGCAGAAATGACCCAGTGTATGATCTATGCTAATGCAATGAATTACGGGACATTAACTTAAGTAAATGTGAATAATCAACCTTGCACGATGTTAGAGTTTTTTGTGTTTTGATTAACTGAAGGCTTTATCTACATGTTCTCAATCTGCATTACTGTTTGTCCAGCTTTAAGGTCCCAGGACTGATTTGTAGTTGCGTGGTAAGTTACGTTTCCAATTCAAAACATCTCCAAGTGATGGCTCTGCTAAAGAAAAACGGTTTTGTAGAACAACACATTCACAGATTTTCAAGGACAAATTAAGTAAACCTGGAGAAGCTTGTAAAACACTGGAGTACTCGCCATATAAAGAAATAAGACAATGAAGTGCTAAGATGTCCTAGTGATATTTAAAATCTCGAAAAATGTAGAATATTCCAAATCAAAGCTGACGAGTACAGGGTCGGGTGGGATGGTGGAGTGTATGGCCTATTTACCCATGGGTCAATTCGATCGCGTACTATTGTAAAACCGGCCAACACGGCCATATTGGCAAAACAGGAAAGGAGCTAATGGTACTCTTTTCGTGACTGGTAGTCATTCCAGCTTGTTTAGTTCTTCTTTGGGTGAAAAATGGCAACAAGAAGAACGGGGCAGCTAGTTCAACGCAGTACAGCCTCTAGCGGAATAACGCCAGAAGACAATCCCGACATCGAAGGGAACGAAGGTTACGAAAGCGACGGAGAATCTGGCGATAGGAAAGAGACCAGGCTCACTCTGATGGAAGAAGTGCTTCTGTTGGGACTAAAAGACAAAGAGGTAGTCTTTTTATTCCTGTTCTTGGTGTATATTTTTATAGTTCTCTGTTAACGAAAAGTTTCGCTTCTCTAATCAGGGTTACACGTCGTTTTGGAATGACTGTATTTCTTCGGGCTTGCGCGGATGTATGATCATCGAACTGGGTCTAAGAGGAAGAATTGAACTCGAGAAAACCGGAATGCGACGAAAGAGCTTGCTTAACAGACGTGTTCTTTTTAAGAATGATAATCTAACGGGTGATGTTTTGCTGGATGAGGCCTTGAAACACATCAAAGAAACTGATCCGCCTGATACGGCGCAAAACTGGATAGAACTCCTAAGTGGTAAGTCGACTGTAGTTTGTTAAACGAAACACTATCACATTATTTATGCCATATTTATGAGAGAAGTTCTATTTTCTCGTCATAGCTCAAATAAATCTACCTCAGTGTTTCAAGTGTACGCTGTAGCTACTCTATGTTTTATAATCACATCGGTTTAAAACACTTCAATTCGTTTTCTGGTGATGACAATGACGAATGATTCAACTAATTTTTTTTAGCGACGATCCACAGTTTTTGTTCAAGGCGTCAGATAAACGCTATGTTAAGTGATTCACTGCATCCCTAGCCCTCTAGAAGCTTTGAAGGTTTCCCTGAAAGAGCAGCATTCTTTTAGGTAATATGGTAATGAGATTGGTCGGCCCTGGAGACATTTTAACGTGTCACTATTTAGCATTTTGCAGTTTACAATCAAACTCACCCTGGAGTAAGTTTTCCGATATGATTTATCCACGAGATACGTTAATTCTTGGGATAGAAGTGTGACTACTTTTAAGTACTGATACAGAATTACGTACTCGATTGAAATAATTTTTTTTGCGTTGGTTTTTGCCTGAGACCACAGTACCATACTCGTTAAACATTGCCACCGTTTGTTTGTTTGATGGTTTAATTGTTGCTAATAGGACCTCTTTTATTCATCTTGATATGTTGTTGTAAAGAATGTATGTTCTTCTTTAAAGAAATTTGTTTAGTGCAATCCCAATTTGTTTAAACTTCATAGATGTATTGCCCATATGTCCCGTGTTGAAATGTTTTCCCTTTTTTTACATCATTTTCATACAATCAAAAGTGCTGCAGTTGTCCAGTTCTATGTTGAAATTCCTGGTAATAGTTACCCTAGTATCAAAACATTAACAAGACTCTAGAGAGGTTCCTATTCCTACTCCTTGATTTGATAAAAAAGGAATGTGTACACAATATCAGTACACTTTCACACTTAATTATTATGAGAAGGAAAAAAAATCTAAACTAGGTTGAATTGTTTTATTCAATATCAAATTCCCATGGTTGAAATTTTGCAAACTGTATGGTAGCACAGTGCCAAGAATTGGTATTTAGATCTTGGCAGTAGCAAACACAGTGGTGCATTTTTCAAAGCCTCTTTTAATAATTTTGGGCCAAAGAGCTCTTCTGAACCACACATTAGACTTGGTTTATTTGTTAGGAGTATTTTGAAAGACTTTCAAAAGAGAAAAAGTGGCTTGGTCAAAGATGTTCTTTACAAGAAGCAGTTTTCTCAGGTCTTAAAAAATTCAGAGATTTTTGGGAGAATGCATATTAGACCTTCAACTGTTATTTCTTTGACAGGTGAGACCTGGAACCCTCTGAAGCTAAGATATCAGCTTAGGAATGTCCGTGAACGTCTGGCAAAGAATCTTGTGGAAAAGGGTGTTCTTACAACTGAGAAACAGAATTTCCTTCTGTTTGACATGACTACCCACCCGCTAGTAGATTCTGTTTCCAAACAGCGAGTTGTACGCAAAGTGCAAGAGGCTGTTTTATCGAAATGGGTGAATGATCCTCATCGAATGGATAAGAGGACTTTGTCACTTATCTATCTTGCTCACTCCTCTGATGTTCTGGAGAATGCATTTGCTCCACTGTCAGATGATGATTATGAACTCGCAATGAAACGTGTTAAGGACCTTTTAGATCTTGAACCTGAAGAACAAGCGCAGAAACCAAATGCTAATGAGGTCATGTGGTGTGTTATTTCTGCATTTATTAAATAGAGGACTGTGGGTAAATGTAGATAGGTTTCATCTGTTGCACAAAATGGTTTTTACAGACATGTGTCGCTTGAAGGACGTCTGCTATGACAGTTCCATTTATTATCTGTACACACAATATTGCCTCCAGTGTCAGAGAAGCCACAAAATATCAGTTTGATAAGATAGAAAAATACTTAAATGAGATAAATAATGAACCATAAACAAGGATGGTAAAACCATGCAACCATCTTGACATGCTCAGTGTAAGCGATTGACTGGGCACAAATTATCCCTTAATTCCTTGAATTATGCAGCTCAGAGTACATGAAAAAGTGCTCAATTCATTCTCTCTTTTGTCATTTAAGTATGCATTCATTGTTTCAAAATTAACATAGGTTAACTGGATAGCATTCTAATGCTTACCTTGTGCTAAATACACTTAGATATAAAATGGTGTTTGGTTTCTCTATTCTCTGTCCAAGGACTTATGTAGACACATGTAATTGGTATTAGTCATGCAAGGTAGTTGAAGTTACAGTTGAGGTCAGTAATAAGCCACCCGAGGATTGGATTAAAAAAAAAGGAATTGAATGTGTTTTAGTCTTGTGTTCTTTGTGTTCATTATGGACTTCTAGAATATCAGGCCATGGATGTTTTGAAATGATTAATTTTAGTATTTGTCTGAAAAATATATATATATGTCAATGACTTTGTGTAAAGTTTCGTAGATAAGCTGACCATTTGTGATTGAACTATTATTTTTAATACCATTAATTGTATAAATACATTGTTCATACTAAGTAATCCCTAATAAGTAGCTGAGTAATATCCTATTTAGCTCTTATTACATACATTCTGTTGGGAAGAAATTAAAGGGAACATCTTATTAAACCTGGGATTTACAACAACAAGTAACAAAACAGCAGCATTATTGTATTGCCTTGTTAGCAGTGGGTGCTCTAGAAAGATGGAATTTAGTTTGTGCGATAACATAATGAAAGTGAGGAGATGCTTGTTAGAGGAAAACCTTTGAAAATATTGTGTGCAAGATTTTTGATGCATAAGAGACTAAACAATTCTGCCTCTTGAAGTTTAAAATCCTAAACACTTCTTTTTCCAACAGAAACTCTGCTGTGAGGCAGAAATTGCAGAACAGTGCTTTAGAATTGCCATATTTATGTCTCAAAATGATGACTTCAGTTGAATAGAAACTTTCACTTCACTGAAATGTAGACAAATGTAAAGACTAAGAAGGTGGCTTTTTTGTTTTGCATTCTTACAGAAATGGTTGATGTTCTAATCAAGTTTTTAGAAAACCATAGGAGTTTTGGGTCAGTTTGATCACTCATACAGAAAATCTTATGGCAAGCGATCTGTACAGTATAGTTAGCTGCCCATAACTGTTAAGCTGTTGAATTGATGTTTTATTATTTTAATCAGCTAAGTATTAACCTTGATAAGTACAAAAAATATTATGGTAGAAATCCTGCCAAAAAAATTAAAGACTGCTTGTCTTTGCTAGACTTTTATAGGTTATTTGTGGTGGATTTATCCCGTAGAGAACAAAGAACATGTAAATTTCTCTTCACCAATTCTAGAAAGAGTTATGTTACTTTCTGGGTCATCCACGGTGTAAAAACCTGACGAGGTTTTCTTTGTTTCATGAGGTATTGTTTTGCTGTATGCTATTGTTAATAACGTTTTGTTGTCTTAGTTTTATGTCACTCGTGAGCTTCACAGGTTTTTACACCGAGGATGAGCCTACTTTCTAGCCTGTGAAGAGAAATGCATTTCATTGCTGCTTAAAGATCTTTCTGAAAATGGTTAGCTTGCAGGGCAGGTGTAATTTTGGCAAATGGGTGCATAGTATGTTTTTGGTCAAAATTACAGCTGTCATCTTTGTTGGTTTGTTTGTTTTTTTTCGTCAGTGGAAGGCTGGGGAGAGGAAAAAATGTAGCAAGTGGGCAAGTGACAGGTAAAGGAGAGAGAGGGGATGGGTAGGGGCAAATACTTCTATTAGACTGCCATCCCATGTGGGGGGGGGGGTGGGGGAGGAATAGTAATACTTCTTTCTACTTCGTGTAACAGAAACCAAGAGAAGCTCCCACAGACTTGTTTTGTTCAAGTAGATGTTTCCCTTGCTCAGCCTGGGAGGATAGGGGTCTCTTTTCTTTAAAGCAAACTTTCAAAAATGGTAATAAATTATTCATGATCAGCCTCCCAAAAAGATACCACCACAGGTACAAAATCTTAAAAAATTAAATAATTTTATTGACAGCTATTCTTTGATATGATGTACATTAATTGCTGCCGATGAAATACCTTTGGTTGATCGTACAATAAATTTCTCTTTCATTAGTTATATCGTCATTGACGTAAATATTGAAATGATGAGGTAACACTTTTGTCCAATAAATAATAGTTGCACGAATGATTTGAGAGCTGATGTTAGAAGTGCTATCTACTCTTTCAAAAACACGTTGAAACGTATCGCTCTGATTGCATATGGTTGGGCAATTCTCTAACAGAAAGTATATACAATTGGAAAAGGTCACATCGTGTCGTCACCGCAGATTTATGAAAAATTATAAAGATCTGATTTTTCGTTAGATTTGGCGAAAATCAACATTTTAATTACAGCAACAACATATGACTATATTGTTGACTTTATACTTATTAGATACGTTGTGCTTGGTGCGATGGGAATTTACTTCTTTCACAACTGTTTACCGAAACATCCGACCAGCAACGATTTGTATACGGAGCTACCTAGTTGCGATGTTATTAAGCTCGGTGATTAGTTTAAAATACGAAATTGCTGGAATCGATCAAAGTCAGCACGTTTCTTAGCCAAGCAGGTTCAGAAGTAGATTGCTTTTTAATGTAGTGTCGTGAACCAAACCACACGCTATCACAACGATGCAGTGTGCCATGAACCTTGTGGTGCGCATGCCAACCAGGAAGCGCGAAAAGACGCGAGTAACCAACTCAGTTTTAGGTTTAAATCTGATTGGTTGAGAGGTTGAAAGGGGGATTCTAGACCAATCAGCAAGCGAGGTAAAGCAAGCTTACGATATTCCAGATTACTTTCAGCACTGAATTAAACAGCATTGTTGGGACAAAGGATTCCTCTCTGTTCGCGCACATAGCATTCGCACCATGATTGGCTAGCTGTTTAAACAAATAACAGCCGCACCTTGTGTTATTTCCGTCTTATCTTCATAACTACTGGTCCGTACGGCAATCTTCTGATCAGCTCAAGAACGTCCACATTTGCCATGTATGCCACCCTTTGTCCATTCACTTCAATAATTTCGTCCCCAGGCTTCAAAGCACCACTCCTTCCGGCCACGCTTTCCTTGAACACATATCTCACATGAATCGGAGCATCACCATAAAGCGAATCCTGGCCCCCTCCCAAAGAGAACCCTAATCCAGAGGCCCCCTTTTCAAGCGTTACTTCGGTCACAGAGGGTCCATGGGGTAATTTTTGGAGTCTTATGGGCCCACCGTTAGAGAAGAATCTCTTCTTTAAACGATCGAAGGTAGAATGTTCTCCATTTTGTTTCGCTACGTCTAATGGGATTTTCTCGAACGTTGGCGGTGTGGCATTGTTTGCGTTGGCCAGGTTTTTCTTCTTAGTCAATTCCTCCCTCGTAGGCCAAGCATCAAAATGAGAGCTAATTTCTTTGTTGGGATTTTTGTTTCGAAGAAGATTCGTCGCCTTAGATTGTTGTCTATGTCCTAATGGCCGGCTTACAACAAGAGTAACCCGCTCAGGAGTGTCTTTGAGAAGTGTTAAGGCTTCTGAATTTGTTAATCCCTTGAAGGACTTGCCATTGACAGACAACAGGATATCTCCCTTCTTAATATGTCCATTGTGAGCTGTGACGCTGTTGGAGAGAATCTGCCGCACCTAAAAAAACAAAAGCAAACAAAATAAACGGCCGAAAGAGTTCACGATTTTACTACCACATCGCTTTAAGTGCTAACTCAAAGGACTCTGAAGTTCCAATAGATTTAAATCTATAATTAACAGTCCTCTGTGTTAGAAAGACAAATATTTAGTAAGATCTACCCTGCGTCCGCCAGTTCGTTGCTCGAATCCTGACGACGATAAGAGGAGGCTCGCTGGCTAAGTAAGCTCGTAAGTATGCTTTCTGTATTTACAGAAATGAAAAAAAAAAACAAACAAACAAAAAAAAAACAAAAACAAAAAAAAAAACAAGGAATAACGGTTGTGGGAAGGAACGAGTTAATACGATGAAGCGCCACACTATGCTAGAGGACATAGAGGGGGTTGGAGAAAGGAAGAAGGTCGAGGAAAGGCATATGAAGAGGAACACAGTAGGAAGAGAAATAGGGGGATGAAGATGAACGAGTGCTGTGGGAAGAGAAGGACCAGCAGCGTCTGGTGAGAGGGAAAAACATGGAGAAGAATTAGACTACTGGGGAGGAATTAGAGAACAATACGTGAGAATACAGGATGGTAGATTGGAGGGTAATAGGAAAGGGAAAGGATTAGGATAAACAAGGAATTCATAAGGAGACAACGTAAAAAGGATAACGCGTGATTCCAGTAAAGTTTCGAGTAAGAGACAAGAAGGTGCAAGAGGAGAGGGGTGATACTGGGAGCGTCAATGATACTCACCATGATGTCTTCATGAGATGTGTCCACTCCCCCAGTGACACTCAGTCCCAAACCTGCCCGGCTATTCTTCAAGAGTTCTACAGTAAACACCTTAGCGTCGTCACTACTGACTGCCCAACTGACGCTTTTACTGACAGGCTTGACTTCTTCTTCATCCTCTGTTGTTGTGGAGTCATACCCACCAGGAATACCATCAATAATGGTCACGGGAACGTCATCCTGACGAAGGGTCAGTGTCGGGCTCTCTGGCTCCAGGTAGGCGGGGATGTAGTCATCAGAATCATCCAACGAACCACATGGAGAGGCCGGAGAAGGATCATTACTAAATGACGTTCCGAAAGACGAGAGGCTAATCAATGACTTGGGGCGTTGGCCCCTGTCAGGAAGTGGGCTCACGGGCAGATCTGACGCAGTCTTTGAAATTGTGCTCGATTCACGAGCGGAGGAGACGATAGGTTCTTCAGCGTCTGGAACACGCCTTCCTTCCGCCACCAGTTCAATACTGTCACTTTCATTATTCTTCTTCCTTGCCACAGTGAGTTTCACCAGCGGTGGTGTGTTCTTAAGAATGTTCAAGGCCTCATTATGAGTTACTCCCACAAGACAATTATCATTGACCTGTAACAGCTGGTCTCCAACTCTGAGTCGATTGCAACTGGCGGCTGGAGAGTTGGGCTGAATATTTTTTATATACAGCATGCCTAGATGGGTGTCCAGACCTCCCACGACCATTAAGCCAATAGATTTCTGTTCTTTAAGAAGCTGCATTCAAGGAAAAATGAATCGCTTAGCCATCTACGCATTACTGATTTCATAGAATGAACAAAGTTATTGTCTGTCATTGAACACCGATTCCATTTCCCAGCGGTAATAGGTTTGATCGATCACACCCCTAACATTTTCCAGGTTCCCTACACGAGAACGAAATGACTAAATCAAACCTCACTTTTAACTTGGAAAGTGACTGAAGGTCATAATCAAGTTCACTCCTCCAATCAGTGTCACCCTCTGGGTCCACTGTCACTCCTTCTCCCATTAACTGTTCATATTTTGAATAAAAGATTCCGTTCCACGAAAGAGCAGAGATCAATTTTATAAACGAATGATGGGTTATTAAACCCTTAGTACAACGACACTCACCTGCACCTCCACTATCCCTTCATCAACATCCTCCTCCTGGTTCCTGCTGTCAATAAGCCGCTGAAGGTTTCCAGTGTGCCAGTGATCCGCCTGCCCAACTCTTCCTTCTGACGCTTCATTCGTGTGGGAGTCGGCAAGAAGCTGAGGTAAAGAGGATGACCTTCTACGGAAGAAAGGAGGGGGACACTTGGTAACAGGAGTGGATCGCTTCGTCGCCTCATCAACAACAGAGGGACGCTGAACTGGAACGTCTCCGGCAGAAAAACTAGCACTTCTAGCGACCTTATAACCAGAAAAAAGTTGGCCCGAATATTCTTGAGTTGAACTACAAGTATCATCCCATTCAGAAGAAAAGTCTGAGCTATCAAAGTCATCCGTATTGTATGCATTGACCTCATGAGTGACATCCTGTGTGACTACTGGTTCTTCCCCTTGTGACAAGTGTGGATAATCATTGTACTCATTCAGGTGAATTTGTGAAGGTAATGGGTCAGTGTTTTGTTCCCATATCTCAGGGTTGTTGAAATCTTTTTTGTCAACTTCCTGAGCGTTCTGTCTTGACAATGTAAGCTCGAGGGTGTTCGCTGTACTCTTCACGTTCAGGTCAGTAGGGATTGGAGGTAGCGGTTTCGTTTTTCGAGGCTCGTCATTGTGCAGTACTGGCGCGACTATATCATAGTTATCTTCTTCATCATTCTGTTCCGTTGGAAATGTATCCTCTTGTTTTTTACTCCTACCGAGAATAGGAATTGGAGGTAAAGGTTTGACAGTGGGAACACCAATTGTGCTCGATAGGTCTTCGTTTCCACTACCGATGTTCTTATTTGGAACCAGCGAATCTACAGGCGGAGGTGCTGGCTTAAAATTAGGAGGACCCGGGGATACCGGAGAAACTGATGTTTCATCTCCTGTGGCATTCTCCTGCACAGTAACTGCCTTCAAAGATAAAGGTGGCGGTGGAGGTTTGAATCTAGGAGGGCCTGGTGAGTTGGGACAAAGTGGCGCTATATTAAAGTCGTCCTTCTCAGCTAGACTTGAACTGGCTTGTAGTGCCAATGGAGGTGGCATAGCCTTAAAAACTGGTGTATCAGGCGATGGAAAAACGTCACTGTTCTGGGCTTCGTTATCTTCAGTGTCAGAGGTAAGATTCCCAGTCATAAATGGTGACGTTCCCAGTCTTTCTTTGTTGATTTTCTGTTTGAGTTCATCTATAGTGTCTTTTTGTTGTCTACTAGGAGTACTGCCAGACTTTAGGAAAGTGGGCTTCTTTGGAACAGGAGGTTTATAAGGAGATTTCGTTGGGAAGTTATCTTTAACGGCATTGCGCTCTTCATATTCAGCTGTTATCACGGCGCTTACATTCGGTTGTTTTTCACGTCTCGGGGGAGATGGCGGAAGTGGCCTGTTTGCAAGGGATGTATCCACATCAGCAAGAACATGAGATTCCACTACATCATCATCGTCTGTGAACAAACTGGCACCTTGAATATCAATCTCAAATTCCGTCTCATGATGATCCAAATTATCATTCTCGCCATTCGCGCTGTCACTGCAAGATTCATCTTGTTCTATTGAACTACCATCTTCACTTTGCTGAAAATTTATTTCATTTGTCGCCACTGCAGGCCTCATGCCTTCATCATTTGTTTTTGACACACCAAATTTGTTATTGTGCCTTTCTACATAGTCTTTCCTCTGTGAGGATGGATCACTTAATTTAAAAGTATATGGCAATGTCTGTGAGAGAACTTTAGTTTCGTCGAAAATTGGCTTTTCAACGTCGTCGTAAACCGAGCCATTTCTCCCAATCTCTTTCTTTTGTTTACTCAAAAAGTCCTTGTTTGTTGTGGGTGGAGGAAGAGGCGGACTGGACCTCTTTGATCTGGAAAACAATCCTCTTGGAGGTGATACAGATCGACTCCTGTTCTCTCGATCCTTTGGCTTCTCTCGGTTCTTGCTTCTACTTCTACTGCGAAAGCCAAAAAGTTTCTTGGTCCAAGATCGCGATCTTTCATGTCCGACAGGATTTGTGTCAAATGAAGTGTCAGGTGATTGTAGATGGTTGGGATCAGCTTTTTTGTCCTTACTTTTATGACTTCTTGAGAACAGTTTCTTTGTGGACTTCTCTTTCATTGGTGAAGATAGTCTTTCTGGCTCTTTCTTGAGTTGCTGTGTTGGTTCTTGTGACGGAGAAATTGCTTTTGGTTTAACATCAGGCTTGGAGGGAAGCACAGCTATACCCCCTGGAAGCGACTTTCGAGGTGTGCCACTGGCCTTGCTTTTGGCAGGCGGTCTTGCAGGGATAGGGGGAGCTGGCCTCCTTTGCTTGGTGAAATTCTCAGCCGGATCTTCACCTCCAGTTACTTGTTTTAGTAGCTTCCCTTTTGATTTGAAATGTGTGTTACTTGGTGCTGGCCCTCTCAAGTCAAGAATAGGAGAATAGAGTTTTGACTCTACATTTGCTTCCGTCGAATTGATCGAGGAGCTAAAGTTCATGGGTTCCAAATCAGGTGTTCCTCCAGAGTCCGTGTCAGAAAGTTCCTCTTGTGATGAAAAGGCGATGTTGGTCTGACCAAAACCTTCCGTTGACATCATGGAATGGTGAAGGGTCTCTTGATATGTATTTTCTGTTGATCCTTCCTTACTTTGTGAGGATTTTGTGTCCAGATTTGACAATTCCGTGAAAAATGATGGCGGCTTACAGGACGACGAGCTTCCTCCTTCACTGTCCTGCTCATTGCCAGAGCGTGACGAGTCCTCTAAAGTCAATATCCGATCCAGTAAAGCAAGCTCTGCTTCTGCTGCTCCGGCCTCTGACCAAAGCTCCATTTCCGGAGGTAAGGGGGGTGGGGACATTGCATCGGACGAATCTGTGACGGCAACGTCATCTTCCAGTGGGGCAAGATGCTTCCAGGAACCGTCTGCTGAGCGGTCTCTCTCGTGTACAACAGGAAAATGAACTGACACGCCTCCAGATTCAGGTATGAATCCTTCAGCCTCCATCTCTATCACATTTCTTCTAAAAGATTTCTTCTTTTTCTTTGGAGAGGATTGAGATGGATGCACAGATGATGATGATATGGCTCTGTCTTCTTCAAGGGCTGAATGCGCAGGGCTGGTTTTAACGTTAACAACTTGTAAACCATCTGCAAAACTTTCCAAACTTTCTACAGTGAGGGGTGAAATCCTCGGTGGAGGAGGGGCTGGGGGTAAGCTTTCCATGTCATCATCGGGTGGCTCCACATGCGTCAATGAATCGGCTTCATTGGCATCACTTGACGTTATTGGAGCAACAAAATCCACCTGAATAGGGTGGGCTAGTGATTCATGGAGTCCATTGCCTCTACCAGAGGAACCAGATTGCTCCGATGGTTTTTTTCCTCTTTTTGACTTGCTTGGCAAGGGTAATATCCTTTTCTTTGAATTCTTTCGTTCTGGTTTGACGGGGTGTGGTAGAGGGTTGGTGTTATAAGTAGGTTGTACATCTCCAAGTGGCGATGGAACCGAATCATCAGATTTGACAGACCAGCTAGATGACCTGTTGACTGGACAACGAGGTGGTGGAGGGGCAGGAGGAAGGCTTGACATGTCATCATCTACGTCATCCAGCGGCTGAATAGGCACGTCACTAAATGCATCTGGTATGCCAAATATGGAAGTATGTCCATGGGAAGGGGATGATGATCCAGATTCTACCATAAGATTCGAGCTTTCAATATTTGGTGAATGACTTGGCGATTCCCGATCAAACCGACAAGAATGAAGTGGCGACGAAGAAGTCGAGGAATCTGTGTCCAGACTGATAAATTGTCTTCTTGGTTTAGGTGGCGGCGGAGCACTCGGTAAGCTTGGGAGACTTTCTAGCTCGTCATCAAACAAACTTGGCGGCTTGATTGGACTTTTATCCAGTCCATTCCACGGCAGAGACTCCAAAGCAGCTGCATCTTCCACACACGAATAGTTCATGGCCTTTAAGGGTACTTCTTGATGTATGCTTTCATCTTTTACATTGTCTCCAAACAATCTAGGGGGTTTAATTGGTGGTATCTGTTGTTTTAAGTTCTCAGGAAGTCGTTTCTGCTTCTCTTGTGAAGCATATTGTATATCGGACTTTTGCTTTAAGTTCTCCTTCTTCTGAATGGAATATGAAGAGGGTGACTGTGTGTCTTCACTGAACAGACGCGGAGGCTGTGGTGCTAATGTGCTTACTTCCTCTACTTCTGGGTCGAAAGATAACGCAGATTCAATACTTTCATCAACAAAGTCTTCGAAATTGGCTGGTGGGCTCAAAGGTACGTTATCTCCAATGTCTTCCGCTAACAATTCAGGCACTTCACCAGAATAACTTTCTTCATCTGTGTCATTTCTCGGCAATGGTGGAGGAGGAGCAGAAGGAGGCAGACCATCAAATTCAGTTTCTTCCAGTTCACTGTCTTCGCATCCCTCTGTTGTAATTAAGTCATCAGTAAGTTCTTGAGACAGAGTTATAGAGGTAACACTTTCTTCTGAATCTGGTATAATGTTTGATGAAAGTAAGTTTGAAACTGTTCCACCAGAAGTTTCTGCTGTTTTCAGAGAGATAAGCTCATTGGGGATGTCCACCCAAGGTGTTTGGGCTGCCACACTAGGAAAAACACTCGGTTGAGCTTCCCGGTCTGCTGGGCTGATTAGGTCAGGTATCTCTTCAAGTTGTCCCTTTTTCTTCTGAAATGAGACTGTTTCGTCAAGGTATTCGGTCGGCTTCGGTGGTTTAGGTCCGGCTTGGGCCACAATTCTTACATCTCCCCTTGGGCAGTTCTTGACCATATTTTGGACATCTTTAAGGGCCATTCCTTCTAGGGAGGAGTCGTTAATCGACAAAAGAACATCTCCAACCCTGAAATGCAGAGGACACAGGATGCTTTCGTTACTTACACGCGCTGGTATATAATAGAAAGCAGGGGTGAATTTCGGAAAAATCTTGGTTTAGCGTTATCCTAAAGCTTCCTATTTCAACCTCGAGCATGAACAAACCATTTTCACCTATCACAAACAAGTAAAGGGATTTACCTTAATTCGCTTAATTAGGCAGAAAAAAAAAGCAAGCAGCAAAAAAATGCGCCACGTGAAACAAAACAAGTAATGATAAATAGTGATTTCATCCATTTCTTCGGTTTCGCATTATTCATACCTGATATTCCCATCTTTTCCCACTAAGCCAAACGATGAAACATCTGACACAATGACCTTCCTCTCCCTTGTTAGGTCCACTTTAAAGCCAAGGTTTCTAAACTTTCTCTGATAGGTAATAGCAAATGGAACATTCTCTACTCTTCTACCAGCAACTGGTTTCACGTCAACGCCTATTTTGCGTTCAGTTGTATTTGGTGTTGTGATGTTCTTTGTGTGGTGACCTTTAACCGAGGATGGAGGACCTTTACAAACTCCAAATTCAGGTTTTGCTGAAAATATTTCTAAATCCAGGTCTTGTAGACGCTTCTCGTAGCCACTTCCCTCTGCAGGAGATCCCGTGCTCGTATCCAATAATTTCTCTGACTGAGTGTCCTTTGTTTTCACAGCCACTGATGGCAAACCGGGTTTGCAATTGCCTGACAACGAAGTTGCCTCCGCGCTAGTTGTTCGTTCAGATGTAAACTCATCATCCTTTTCGTCTGAATTCAAATCGTTGCAAGCATCAAGCAAAGACTGAAAATCCCAACTCGTACCTGTTCCTTTGCCAGGAGAACAAGCTTGGTTAAGGCTAGAACTAGATTCCGGTGAGATCTCGTTGACTTCAATGGACTTGATTCTGTTGCTTTCATGATGATCAGTTCTGAAAGGGTCTTGCTCAAGGAATTCCTTCATTCTTGGACTAAGGTCGGGCGGTGGAGAAACAACGGGAATGGGTGATAAAGACAAGTCATAGTCAACTGGTGGTGGAACTGGTGAAGGAGGGGGAGAAAATGATGGAGGAGCTACAGACAGATCGCTTTCTAAAAAATCGTCTACATCCAGTAATGGTGGGGGCGGAGGTGAAGATGGCAGTTCTGGAACATCCTCTTCAACGTTTACATCTTCATCACTTCCTAAATAAGAGTCATCACGTCTACCTAATTTTTCCGATTCCCTGCTTTGCTGAGACGCGCCAAGAGATACAGCTTTTTCCGCACACGGCAACGTTTTTGCCTCTTCTCCCTTTAACGACGATGATGGCTCACCGTGGACTCCGCATTCTTGAACGACAGTAGTATCTTGACCAGATGATAAATCAGACTTGGATTCACCAACAGGACTTGATATTTTCTCCTGACGATCTACTCCTTCCCGTAAAATCACAAACGTGACAACTTCTGTTGGTTTCTTGAGCAACTGCAATGCCATCGAGTGAGTGACACCCTTCAAGGATGCGCCATTAACTGACACAAGTTTATCGCCAGTTTGAAGTTGTCCATCTTGAGCACACACCATACCAGACTGTAGTCTGCGAATCTGTAAAAAGGTCAAAACACCTTAAATACCGATCAGTTAATTCACGGGGGATACACTCATCTGACTGGGAGGTTAGCTATTTTCGGGATACTCTTCGCACTCGATTCCTTTCAACCACTACATTTTTATAGCTTCAAAAACTCGAATTCGAAGCTAATAGCTAATAAAATCATGCCCATTTGGTGCTTTTTTTAAGTCATGGACACACACAGGGTATGGGGCAGGATCCACGGAGAAAAGCGATTCTACTAAAGGCTTAAAACATCAATTAAGCAGCTGAGTTTTTCTGATTGAACATGGGCAGTGAGAGTAAGAAGCATAATAAGTGCCACCTGTCTTCCCAATTCAAACTGAATCATGTACACTGATTCCAGTTCCATTGCTATTACCTGGAAGTATCCCTTAAGGTTCCCATAGCTTGGGACCAAAGAAAGACCAAGCGTGGAGTTAGCTCCCTTCTTAATGCTTATTTCCATTTTCCTGTAGCCAAATGGAATCATCAAATTGTCCCCCAATTCGTCCTTAACTTTCTCCGAATTCTTATTTGTTGAGTGTTTGTCTGTGCTTATGACATCTGTGACTGGTTTAATCTGTTCTTTAAATCGTGATTTTGATGCACTTCGCAATTCTTCTTCATTCTTTGTGCTCCTCTCTTGTTCGTCAGTGTTCCGTGGAACTATAATTCCATTATGGTCTTTTTTCTCTGCAACATATTCTGTACGTGGAGCATCACTTTCTTTCTTCGCTTTGACACACTCGGAGGATGGCACCTCATCTGTTTTGTCAGATGACAGGAACCTCTCTTCCTGTGTACCAGGTTTTACCTTTCCCCTAAGACTCGACCTTCGCTTACTCCCCGGAGGTTTGGGAAGGGGCGTAGGGTGTTGTGGGACAGATTTCTTTGCTGGCTCAGTTTTCTTGTTTGCTCTTTGAGTAGAGTCCAATCCCTGGGAAGTCAACTTAGACCTTCTAATTTTCATTTGCGTTGAACTTGGCAGATCTCTGAAGATCTTGATCACATCTTCTTGGTCCATTCCTCTGAGGTGGGTGCCATTGACTGCGATAATTTGATCTCCTGGTTAAAAAGAAATTTATATTATCAGAAAACTCGTTTACTTATGCTCGAAATGTCATCTTTAGGTACTTTTTACAGTGACCAAATGAGATCATCAAATCAGTAGATAAAATCAAATTACTTATAAAATCTGTTTCGGATTATCGTACATGTCTTCATCTAAAAGTTAAGTTGGACACATCCATTAAAGTTCACCTTAATCTGTGTTCAAGTCCTCTATACAAGGGACACATCCTACCGAAAGTAGTAGCCTTAGTCTACTAATTTTACATACCAAAGAATC
This sequence comes from Stylophora pistillata, assembly GCF_964205215.1. NCBI lineage: Eukaryota > Metazoa > Cnidaria > Anthozoa > Scleractinia > Pocilloporidae > Stylophora > Stylophora pistillata. Next base: position 1,941,053 of record NC_142522.1, on the reverse strand, counting down.
TTCACTTATCGTAACAGCCACAGAATTTCATGCTGGGAAGTTGAATGAAGATAGTTCTCTAAGTGTGTTATGGAAGTCATTAAAAAGAAAAACCATGCTCACCGAGTTTTAGCCCCACTCCCCTTGGACTTCTTGCCAAAGCAGCAGATCCTCCTTCAGTTATACTTTTAACTGACACACCCTCAGCTATGGTGTTCCCACGAGACTTGTCGACTGTGACACCCATTCCCAGTCCAACTGCCAAGAAAAAAAAATACGCAGCGGTGAGCTGAGATCTTAATCCGCGGAGTTTTCGATGAGGCTTTCTATTTAAAAGTCTATCTGATGGCCTGGCTTACCGGATGGTTGCTTTATAATTGTGTAGATGTCTTCCAGAAATTCGGCAGAATCTGTGTTAGTAAAGAATAAGCATAACATGGTCAGAAAAAAGTTCTTATACTCAACAATTAAAAAAAATTAATCCTTTACAACTGGTCTTACGACCTATGTGGTTGGCAGTAGTTTTGATTCCGGCGATCACACTTGGCACTCAAATTGAGTATCCCTTCTTTCTCTTTTTTGACCTCTGGCTACACATGCTGCTAGTCTTATCACAAAAAGATATCAACCTCAAATGTGACATCTTTGTTTCAACACGTGGTTGCCTCAGTCGTTTCCTTTTTTGAGATGAATACTTCAGGTTTCTTCAAAATAGGTCTTACCAGGTTCATAAGTGAAAACATCATCATCTGACTCTTGAACTGTTTGAGACTAAAAGAAAAATGAAATAGAAGTATTAAACTGAAAAGCTATGTTTCAATAATAAATTTTCACATTCCTTTCAGGCTTTGTATTGTTATGTATTGTGAATTATTTCTGTCCCTGAAAACTAAAAAATCACTCGTAAGACAAACTTCATAATGACCAATTAGGGACAACTATACTAGCTAGACCAATTAGGGACAGCTGGTCATCGTATTTACCTTCTTTTTCTTGTTTTGTTCAATGGAGAGTGGAATGAGGAGATCACAAGACGAAGAAAGACTTGTCAAATTGTCTGAGATACATAAAAAAAGAAAAAGGAAATTAAGGCCTGCAGATAAGCTTGACATGACATACATGTGCACGGCCATCAGTTACAGATGTTCTCATCCACAAAGAGTACCATCTTCTGATGCGTGCCCCCTGCATATCTGTGATTACTGGCAAGACTCCAACAGTTACTCAAAAGTGTAGTACCTTGGATAACCTTTAAAAGTAGACATTCTACAGAGGTTAGATCGCAGTATTTTGAGCGCTGTAGTCCTTCAGGCAATTTGCTTGTTTACCCTTTGAGTTCTCACTGGCTCTTTGTATATTTTCTTTCTTTTTGAGTTGTGATTGTCTTGGTTTTACTTTATTGACACTCAGATGCAAAGCAGGCTATTGTACATTTGTAGCTAACAGTTGATCAGGGCTTATTAAATTGCCTAATAAACCATCATCTACCTTTAAACCTCTACACTCTATCAGGGCTCAACATTAACTTTTCAACTTACTAGTTAAATGGCTAATAGTGCGACAACTTAGATGTTACAACAATTTCAATCTGTTTACTGGTCAAAGTAGCTGGTGGAAATAAAAAACCACTAGTTAAAACTGAATTTCTACTAGTCTGTGGCTAGTTGGCTACTGGTAGTGTCAAACCCTGCTCTATTATAAGTATGCATAAATTATTCTTTATACTGTTCTCTTTGCATGTTTTAATGTCCTGACAGGGTAAACATGTTTTACAGTAAAGAGCTGCTTAATAGTTGATGATCATTTCCTCTATTCTCCTGACCTTAATGTTTGATTCAGGGGTGACTTTGTCAGGAGAAATTAGACGCTAGTCACTCTTGGCATGAAAGGGTTAAGACCACTCACCACAAGACTCAGAGCTTTCTGATGCACCAGAGAGTGTTGATGCAGTTCCCGAATTCTTTGATTTCCCTGACATCTTTTTATCCAGTAATTGACGCTCACTTTGAAGCTTAGTGAGTTCATCATTAAGTTGTAGGGGTAACTTGTCAGATGCATTGTTCTGTACAACTTTAATATATACTTTTCCTGGAGGAGTTTTATCTAGAATGTTGTAGATGTTTTCAACTGACAGTCCTTCCAGTTTCTTGTCATTAATTTCAAGGAGTTGATCACCTTGTCTAATAATAAAACAAAACAAAACAAAACAAAAAAGAAGAAAAATTGAGAAAACCTTTTAAGTATGAGCATCAAAATTTATTGCATGTCAACATCGTAAGGATATTGTTAATGAAGGTGGCTAGTTACTCTTTTCTCCGCAGTTTAGCTTGCCATAGGCAAAAAACAGTAACCGGCAAAGGTGAACATTTATTTCATTTCAAGACAAGTATTTAATAATTTTGTTTGATTAAAGTAGCTGGCACTTTACATAAAAAGTAGCTTGTGAAAATACTAGCCACTTTGCCTTCTGGAGAAGTCAGTGGTTATGAAAAACAGCAAAATCAAATTTGAAAACGAAAGTGCTGTGTCTGTGTCTGCATTGTGGCTGAATAAATGAATAGGAAGGTTTTACACGTCAGTAAGTTCAAAATGATTGGAATGCTGTTAAATTGTTTGCATGGTAAGATCCCAAAAACCTAGAAAAAAAAAACATACCAAAAGGAATCTGATGGTTTATGTAACCATTCACTTTCATTGAAGTGTTTGCTTAATAACCCTTTCAATCCTATTCTTTACTTTCATCACTTGTCTGCTTGATGTTGTAAGGAGAAATTCTTTCTTGGTCATTCATGGGAGTTAAAGGGCTGAAGATGACGTTAAGTGTAAGATGTTGAAAATGAAAGGCTGACAGCAAATTTTGTTGTCTATTTATGTTGTGCTTTTGTCAGTGGAGGGTGCAATAAAAAAATATAATTCACCTTAATCTCCCATCATTGTCTGCTGGTGTTCCTTGAATAACACACTGAACAAAGATTCCAGGTAGCTGATTTGATGGATGTTGCTCTCCTAGACCAATTCCTAAGCTGCTCCCAGGTTCTAAAAGCATGAACAAATTAATTTTTTTTTAATGAGCAAGACCCTAGATAATTTTTTCACAAGCCTTTAAACAACTATATGAACCTGGTTCTATGGGCAATAAACAAGTTACATGTATTGGCCACTAGTTCAAAGTAGTATGGCTACTGTTTGGCTGATAATATTAGGGTGAAACAAGTTTACTTCAAGAATCAAAAATAGAACACAGGGAAATCTCTTCAAAAACTGAATAAAAAATAGCTCAGACCATCACAATTTACCCAAAGATTCTCTAGTCCTGGTTGCCTAATGATAACACTCTTTCTGTCACATTCTGGTGATGAGGTAAATTGAAAGTACTTTCTGAGCTTACATTTAACCCTTAACAGGGCTCGATACTAACTCTTCAACTTACTAGCCAAGTGGCAAGTGACATCTTAGATGTTACGACAATTTCAATTTGTTTACTAGCCAAACTGACAAGTGGAAATCAAAAACCACCAGCCAAAACTGAATTACTGCTGGTCTGTGGCTAGTGGGCTACCATTAGCATTGAACCCTGCTTAAACTCCCAAGATCTGACTGTTAATTCTCCGCTCTGACTGCTATACATTTCCTTGTAAAGTAGTCACAAGAATTTGGTGTCAGATCAAGATTTATAACAACTTCTACCTGATAAGTTTGAGCACTCTCATTACTTGTTTGGTGGATGATGTATTGATTTTATGGGGAGAATTTACATGTTAGTCACTTATGGGGGTTTAATGGTTAACTCAGTCATTATATACATTAGACAATGCCTTGACCTTGTTCTTGAATAATTTTATTACAATAAACTGAGAAAAAAAATTCTATAAATTACCCCTTTGAAGGACTAATTTTCCTTCTGAATTATTTCTTTAACAAGAAATATATGAACTAATCATTAGTGCAAGATTTGAGACAGGGACATAAACGTTTGTTCTTTCATAACTATTTATAATATTTTGATGCAGAAAACCATCCATGCCTTACCTATATAATTACTCATTTAACTCTTGACACTGATTATTTTGACTAAAATCCTTTAGAGAAATTATCAAACATGAAATCAAACTTAAAAGTGCTTAATTTTAAGACTAGTTCTTAATTTTTTTTTTTAAAAAATCATCATTAATTAAAGGTCTAATAAGTTGCTCCTGTTGAAAGTGTTGGTGAAATAAAATACAATAACACAAATATTTTATGGAAGCGAAACTAATCTTCTGAAAAATTTTAAATTTACTAGAACTAAAGGATATGCAAACAAAAACACAAATTCAAAACAAACCTTTATAAAGAACTATTTCATTGATTTTCTCTTTCTGGCTTCGTTTCGGACGCAGCTTTCGAAACATTATTGGAGAAGACGAATTGCTGGAGCTGGTTGAGTCCGCTGTCACACCTCTGCTGTTCCGACGCAAACTTCCTGGTGAATTTCTGGGTGTTGTAAATGTTGATAAACTTGGAGCTCCAGGACTGTTTCTGTGCACTTTCAAAGTTACAATTCCTCTGCGAAGATTCTACAACCCAAGGATAGTATTTACTACAGCAAAGAATATTGTATAAGTTTCACCTGGTGAGTAAACTTCAGCAATGGATAGCACAATAGATTGATAAGCTTAAAATAGGAACTACTTTATTCTCCTACAATTTGATTACGAACTGCCGACTGAAAGTCAAAATAAAGGTGCAAAAAAATGTATATTTTGCCATAAATTCTCAACAATTAAGATTTTGAACTGCGACCCTGTATGAATTGATAAAGTTTTCCTCTGTTTTCAATCTGTGTCAGCAATAATACTCTTTTGTTTACTTTGATAAATCACTTGATCAATAACCTGGGGCAGGTGAATGTTGTACTTGTTTAATATTTAATCATAAATAGAAGTGATTGAAAGCCCACAGCCAGAAAGATATCTTGTGTAGTTGAATATAAAGAAAATGTGATTTGTCAAATATTTTAGCAGTGCTCAAAACCCCAGATCTCCACAATTACTTTGTTAAAGTTTCTATTTTAATTAGAGAGGCAGTTTCACACATTACCCATTATAGCAATGTTTTCAATTAAGCCATGGAGAATTTGTTTTTTCCCCCAGGAACAAACAAATGACTTCATTTTGTTGACATTGGGAACAATAGCCAGCAATTTTCATGTAAATTTATCCCCAAACACAAGAAAAAGAATATCAAATCAAATTCATCATTTCATCAGTAAGTGATTATCATAATAATCTGAGTTTCTCTGACATGTAAATAGGGTTGACTTGGAGTCACTAATCAACATCAAGTTTTGGATTCTCCACTTCTTTCCATCAACGTTTTAAGTTTTCCAGTTCTTAGAGAAAAAATAACCTCTTTCAATACTTATTCTTGACTAGCCAGAAAAAATTGCCAAAAATGGCTTTTGTTAATAGTTTGAATGATTAATTAAGCAAATGATAAACTTAAACTAAAATTTCAGTAATTGAAAAATTTGATTAAAACTAAGTTAAATTCATTTGGATGAATTCAACTCAATAAAGTCTTCTTCAGAAACTCATAAAAAGGTTTGAAAGTTAAAGATTTATCAATAACATTTGTGGATAACAAAAACAAACCTCTTAAGACAGTATTTTGTTTATTGAATGTTAAGAAAGAATTCTCCAAATTTTCCCAAAGTCAGATGAATCATCTCTCTTTAACAGAACCATCCAATTCAAATTTTTTAGATCAATGATTAACCTGAACACATAAAAAAAATTAATTTTACAATTCTTTGTGAGATTCATGAACATGACAGTGAGAACTGCCTGCACTACTTACCTTTTGCTGTTGCTATTAATAATTACTAGATATAGAAAACAATTAATGATTATTTGATTATGATACAATTTATTAAGATCAATATAAAATCTGTCTGACTTATATTTTGAGTATTCACTCAACTCAAGCTGAAAGCAGTCACAATGAAACATACCAATCAATATATTCAAAAAATGAGTTTATGAATAGCCCATTTCCAAATTACCCTTGGCCTCTTTTTCAAAACGAGGCCTGGTGCTTAACCATTCTTGTAAAAATGAGTTTAATTTGCATGTGAATGGAAACTTCTAATCATATGAATGGATGAGCACCAGGACTCGTTTTGAAAATGATGCCAAGGGTAATTCGGAAATGGGCTATTTGAATGCAATTTCCTAAGGGATTCCACTACTACGAACTATATATCAATTTTCCACATTGTTTATGAAACCTTTTTCATATGCGTAGCTCTAAAAAAGTTATCTAACATTTTCAGCTTGTAAATATGTTGATATCGCAAGGAGAAAAATTCCATTTTGGTTGCTACTAGGAGTGAAAAAAATTCACCTCTTTTCACCTTCAAAAGTTCTCAACTCTGACCATTATTCATCCTTTACCTTAAAGGTGTCCAAGGCTTTCTGATGAGTGAAACCTTCAAAAGATGTTCCATTCACTGATAATACCTCATCACCTACAATTTGATTGCAAAGAACAAAGAAGATGAATTTGGAGGGCAGACTAGTGTAAACAAATTTAGAAATTTAACATTAAATCGACCTTCACAGTTGTAATGGCAAGAATTAAAAAAATTACTTTAACATCTAATATCCTTCATTTGCACTTTGAGAATAAATAACAAGTAACCTTTTCTCATTCTTCCATCTGCTTCTGCTGCTCCACCAGCCAGTATATTCCCTATGTATACAGGCATGTCGCCCTGAGGTGAGCCTTTTCCTCCAACAATAGTAAACCCGAGACCTTTTCCACTCATTCCCTTTACCAGAACAATGGTAACAATTTCCTCTTCCATTGCTTTACTGATTCTTCTTTGTGTGCTGTCGTTGCTTCCCTTTCTCTTTGCTTGCGGCGAGTCCCGTTCATTACTCCCCACAAGATTTTGGGGTGTTGGCAAAGCTTTAGTCATTATGTTGGCGGGGGGATCCCCCAGATATCGTGCAGAAAAAGCGATTCCCATACCTCCTGGAGACTGAGGTCTTGGCAGGGAAGGTGAGATTTGACCAGGTTCTAGACTCATTTCACTTTTTGTAGGTTTCTCTTTAGGGGGTGAATTATTCAAGAAAAGGTTTGGTGAATTTCTCTTCTTTGAAGCATCTATAATTGGTGGGGATGGGGATGGTAGCTTTCCAGGTGAAGATTTTTTGGAAGACCCTTTGGAAAGTGGTTTATCCTCCAAAGTAACAGGTTCACTTTCTAAACTTTCTTCTCCTTTTGAAAGTAAGACATCTTTTGTGTTTGACTTTCCTAGTTCATTGGAACCATCAGATGAGGAGGAGCAGCTTCTGCCATTAGTCAACTTTTGTTCATTTCCATTTAACAGGACATAATTTCCTTCATGATGTGACTTATCTTGCGAGTCTGTTGCATCAATTTGATTAATATTCTTTCCTGAATTCAATTCTTCAGCTCTTTGCAAAAGATCATTTTCCATTGATTGTTGTAAAAGATTCTCAAATGACTTTGTGGTCCCTTTTCCAAAATTTTTATCAGCTGCTTTGTTCTCCTTTTCAATATGATCAGAGGACATTTTTCTACCTTTCTTCATCAAACTCTCTGCAGACTGCGCTCGAGGAAGGGTTTTTGAAATCTGTGTTCCAGTTCTTCCTGCTATATTTTCCAAAGACCTTTTTTTAAACCTTGATGCTGTCACCTTTTCCAACACAGACTGGCTTACCTTTGTGAAAAAAATAAAACAAATATAAAATTCCATACTTGTGATTAAGATTTCTAGTATTTAGATTGTAGTATAAAGTACTGACAGCAAAATACTTAATAATATAGAGTCTATCTGCCAAGGGATTATTCATGAGAAAACTGTTTGTTACCTGTGTTGAAATGACCAGTTGTATAAGCCTTGGTGATGCTCTAAGTAAGTCAACTGCCTCCTGTTGTGTGACGCCTATCAAGCTGTGGCCATTGATCCATAACAGCTCATCACCCTCCTTAAGGCGACCATCCCTAAATATGAACAAAGAAAACAAAATTTCAATTTAAAGTTAATTTGTTATAAGTAATAGTTATTGAAAGTTACCGATAAACATTTACTTGGATATATGTAGGTAAAATGAAATTCCAGTTTTCTCCCTTTAAGAATTGTTAGTAATTAATAATGTGGGTGGAAATACTGGTATAAAAAACATGCAAACTTAACTAGTTACAAATATTTTTGACCCAAATTCATTTTAAGCTGGAAGATAATGCATATATCAAAAAGTGCATTTAGATTCATAGTATAGCAATAATATATAGTTTTAACAGTTTGTATGACCCAAATGCATCCCAGGCAGCTATAATTCATTTAATAAATTTAATCCACATGAAAACCTTAACATCTATTTCAATCTACTGTTCATCTAAAATTATATTAATTTTTTTACTAAAAGAATCAATGCATAAATTACAAATAATGGAAGGTTTATTCTTTAGGGTTAAATCACACTAAATCAGCATGGTTAGTAATTTTATCTTAAAACAGGATATTGGGTTATTTGCGCTTTTGAGTATTTTTGTAGAAAAAGCGCAATATAAGTATTAAATATCATTATTATTATAAACTGTTTTCAATATTGAATTTGTTTTTAGATATTGAGTTTTGTGTCTTGGCTGTCATTGATTTTTTATGTCACAGTCACAATTTGAAATAATTTGCACCTGTAGAATTCCATCACTGTTACTTTATCTATACTGACTGTGTAACACTGATTTTCTAATATGCACAAAAAGTCTTGAATTTAAACTTGAACCAAGACAAGGTCAGGATTGTATACTTAGGAATTAACTCTTTGAATAATGAATCTATTTGTAAGTAGTTGCTGCAACCAAATTTAAAAATCTGTATTCCTGTGAATGTATCATACCTTGTGAGTCTTTCTTCAATGTTTTACACAACAAGCTCAAATTGTGGTACTTAATTTTGATATTACAATGTCAATTGAAGGTTTCTCATGAAAAAAAATTATGATTTTTGTAAGTCTGATGAAGTAGTAACAGAAACTCTACCTCTTCAGTTTCACATGTCATTATTGATTGTGAATTATTAAAAAAGCTGTATATGGTTCATTGAGTGAAAGAATATATTTGAACATTTGACCTGGCATAACTGTAAAACAATGCTGTTTCATTAATCAATACATGTGAAATACCGCACCTTGCAGCAGCCCCACCAGGGCTCACATCAGACACAAACACACCCTTCTCTCCTGTTTCATGGTTGAGTTTCATTGATATTTGTACTCCAAGTCCACGGCTATCCTTTAAAATATGTATCTTCTTCACTCTGTTTTTCTGTGATGAAATATCAGGTGGACAATTCTCAAAATATGCAAAGCATCAAAACAATATATTTAATTACATGAAAATAAAATTTTAAAGTTCATTGTTTTTATTATTTCCTATCATTTTCTAACATGACACTATAGTCAATAAAAAATAGTTTTAAGTCTGTTGACGTATCTAATTTTCATTAATTTTATTAAGGTCATTTAATATCTTTGTACACAGTGTAGGCCATACCTTAGGTAGCAAGACATGTCTGTTTTTACGTCATAAATTATGCAGTGCAAAAACTTATTCATGAAAGGATTTCCTATCATTTACTACGGTGCTGTTGCATCTGTTATTGCTTAGAATTTCATTTATTTTCCCACATAAGCACCAGTTACAAACTGAGTGTATTGATAAGTTACAATGAGTAAAAGTTGAATTCTGTGAATATAGTAGGGCTACACTTGGTCTCCAATATGCACGTCCACAACTGATCAGCCAATCTTCAAATTTTCTTTATATAAAATACTAAGACCATATTTACAAAATATTTCTCCCCAAAGAGACATTAGTCTGTTGCAAGTTCCATTAGTTCCAGCATTCAGTCACGATAAGTAATAACATAGGCTGGGATACTTATTACTAACAGTACATGTTTGAAGCTAGCCCTTTTTCAGTAAATGCACGGTTTGAAAACAGGAGTAAAAGTTGATGGTGTAGTCTGCTCACCCATGAGATTAGACTAGAGATCAAAGGGCTCCACTACTGTAGGTAATGAGGTCAAAATATCAGTCACTGTTGCCCACAACAGTCCTTCTACGGACTTCTCAACGGGGATGACCAGACTACTTGTTCAATAAGTTATCACTTCTGTCAGATTTACAGTTGGGAAACTTATGAAATTGCAAGAACATATCACAAACATCTGATTAAAATAATTAAAATTCTCTACTAGAAATGGCCTATAACATTTTCATCAATCTGTCAATTACAGGTGATAAATGGTTATTTATTTTAACACTATATCTGCAAAAGAATGTGAAATTTTTTAGAGTAAAAAAGAAGGAATTTTAATCCTGTTAAAATTGACTTTTGCATTTCAAAGTGCAATCTTAGATAAACTTTCTTTTTAACCAAACCATGACAATAATGGAAAGAAAATACTCTTCTACCCTACTGAAGGTAGGGCCAGACGTGTAAAAGTCAAATTAAAAATTTGTTTGATTAAACTTACAGATCCAGAATTCTCAGAAGTGATTTCATGTCTTGGAATAACACCATTCTTCACAGGTGTGATGTTGCTCCCACCAGGACCACGGAGAACTTTTATTTTTAATTTTCCACTCCTCAAGGCACTCCCTAAGTACCATCTAAAACAAATCACTCCAATTAATATTAATTCGCGTTTACACATTAAATATCAGTTCATCTCAAAACCAAGACGTTATAAAATATTGTTTGTGAATAGCAAATGAAATACGTAACAATTGAGATTAAAAAATATATAATTTAATTCTGGCAATACTATTTCGGCGAGTTCTCTTCTGAAAATAAGTGTTTCATGCTAGAATTTGGATAGAAATTTGATATTATTAATTAATCGCCCTCTTTGTAGTCTAATTCTTATCAGGCGTCGAACGCAAATATTAATGCTGAGACAAGAATGTCGAGTACAAAAAACCTCACACAGCTGTGCATGCACAGGTAGCGATATTAAACGTAAACAAAAGGTCACACACAATGTGAGCCAATACAACTCAAATAAATGGCGCTAAAACGATCCCTATTTCAAAACAACAGACAAACATCCTCTACACCACCAGTGGTACAAATCTTCCAGCGTTTAAGTTCAATGAATAAATGATTTAGTGCCGAACAGTTCACAAGATTGCACTCAGATATAGCGTTAAGGTCCTAAATCGTTCGTTTCAGATTATAATAGTACACTCAAGGGAGAAATGGTTGTAGATGATACAACAGTTTTGTAAAGAAGCTTGACTATGACAGCGTTAATTCATTTATTCTTCGTCATACAAAAATAGTACCTGTTGCGGTTTTTTAATAAACTTTGATGAAGCCTACGAGTTTTACCTTGCTCGCTCCAGGCTTGCTTTGGATAAATCGCGGCCATTTATTTCCATTACTCTATCTCCAACTTCCAACAATCCATCCCGTTTTGCTCTACTATCCGGCAATAAATCGGCGATTCGAATATTTCCCAAGGCACTTCTTGCACAGCTTGGGCTGCTAGGATCTTTGTTTTCGAGCACGACTCCAAAATCTCCTGAGCACTCATCAAATTCGAACGATTTAGTGTCGCCTTCTCCATCCACGTCTCCGTTTCGAAGCGTATCTTCGGCCGCGGAAACCTTCTTTGATCGCGGAGAAAAAGCATCTGAAGAAGAAATCTTACCTTCAGTCATAGTATTCAGTGTTAAACCACTAGTAAAATGGTCCTTGATGTTTTTCTGTAGTAGACATTCCTCCAATTTTTCCCGTCTTCGCAACCGAATCACAATAGTTTGAGCTCGTTTGTCATAAATCTAGGTCACTAAACTTTTCATCTTTAAAATTCACACCAGAAATTCTCTGATGAATAGCATGCTTTAAGGCGAAATGTTTTCTTTCCAACCGTAAGGATTCAACGTTTCTATGGACTTCCTTTGTTTCTGTTTGTACTGTCTTTTCTAAGTTAAATACAGTTGAATTACATTTGCATGACGTCATGCCCACGTACCACTCATCCCTTATGAAAATGTCTTTCTGTTTATATTGGCATGTTTCAGTTTTCTGTTTAAAGGATACAACATTATTCTTCCAAGCAATCCGAGCTTTCAACCTTTGGAAATTATCACTCTACAGCAGATATCGCAAAATGAAACATTCCTTTTTCACTTGATCGAACTCATGCAAAAATGCGAACCCTACGGGGGCAGGGAAGAATATGGACCCCTTGAGGAGGGTCTGTGTCGTCTGGGTCAAGTCTGGCCTCTCGTGAGATACACGAGTTTTGAGATCACGTTTGACCTTTCAAAGTAATTTTCAAGTACCTTTTTTTCGTAAAACAATCGATTACAAATTGAAAAGGAGCCCGATTACATCCTTCACAGCCGTTTCCAATCTCATTACGTGTCGCACTCTCTCTGCGTGGAAACAAAACAAAAGCGGTGGTAGCAAGAAAAGAAAAAACGCGCGAGTGAGCGAACTAATGACCTCTGTCTTTCCCTCGCGCGTGCTTCACTCGCGTCAAGTCAAGTGCCGACTACTCCTGGTAAAGGAACTACGACGGTACCTTGAGACCGTGTTAAATATGTTTTTGCCAACACCTTAGGTCACAAACATTTCTGGTATGCTAAACAACACAACCCTGACCTAAGGCCCTGTTTACAAGCAAGGAGGGTAACCCTTGTGCTGGAGTTACCCTAGCAGGAGGGTCAAAGATAGCCCGGGTTTACAAGCAAAATTTCACAGGCAGGGTTACCCTACCACCCGGGACAACGTACCTATTTATGGTAACCGCACGCATTGTTATCAATGTTCAAATGGTCTGGAAACAAGTAAAAAGTTGTCCAGGGTAGGCGAGTTATCCCCAGCAGAGCGTTTACAAGGCAGCTAGGGTAACCCTAGTGCTAGGGTAACCCTAGCTGCCTTGTAAACACGTCGATGAAAAAAAGAAGAAATGTGGGAGCGTTAGGGTAACCCTCCTGCCAGGGTAACCCTAGCACTAGGGTTACCCTACCTGCTTGTAAACAGGGTCTAAGACGTCAGCGAATTGACCTAGAAGTCCAAGTGCAGTATTGACTAAGTAACCTAAACGAACTGACCAATGAAGAGCGCAAGTTCAAATACAGTGGTAGTGCGCTGGTGTGGGGTATCACAAGATAATTTGGTTTTGTACACTGAGTTGATGATGTGAATTTGCCATCATTTCGTCAGAGCGAAATTACGAAGGGCTCACGCTTGAAATGTCGGCTTTAGAGACCCTTTACGGCGTCCAATTCAAATTATCAACCCAGAACTGCAAATTTAAGACTAAATCGAACCCACCTGTAACGCTGGTGAACTGCTTAACTCTGATTAAGGATATTGGCGGATAAACCAATTACGCTAGGGAGCTGACCAAGGGAGTTAGTGAACTGACATGAAACGTCAGTAAACAGACTTGCGACTTTGGCGAACTAGCCCAAAAAGTTGGCGAACTGACCCCAAACTAAACAGAGATGGAAGCGAACTATAAGCGAAACTGTCAGAAAACTGGATACATGTAGAGTCGGTGTAAAGGATAGTAAGTTGTCTTCGGATACAGGCGAGAAAAAAAGTGGTCCCGAAAACAAGAGGAAGTGTGCATAAAACTTGGACTGATAACTAATCAAGAATAGAGAACTCGGCAGAGGCTTCGTTGTTTCGGTAAAAGGACTTTTACACTTTCCGTTTGCTGTCTCTCTCTTCAAAGAGTGGCTAGATCCAAGAAACAATTAAAAGCCTGTAGACTTAGGCCCTGGTGAAATCAAAACAAGATATGAAAGGATCTCAAATCCATCTTGATGAATGATTGACTAGCCAGAAAGAGGAGACATCAAGGACACGCATTTTTCTGGTTGAAATTTTATTTTACAGCTCTCAAAACAGGGCTTTACTCCCTAGATTTCATCTTTTCACGTGCCATCTTCTTCTTGGACACCTTTTTAACCTCGACCTCATCCTCGCCACGAGGAACCACTTGCTCGCGTTCAGCTAGGATCATCTCTATGTGGCATGGGGAGCTCATGTAGGCTGCCGAAAACAAGGTTAGACTAGTTTAAGTTTTACAAGCATATCACTACCATAGCTTATCTACTTAATTTCCATCAGTGACCAAGACAGAATTTCTCGTTACAATATCACTACAATGTCGAGCACACAAGTGATGAAAATAATGAATGAATTAAACGTGAATTAGGAGATTAATAGTTGATCCAATTCCAAATTCTCCCCCCAAAAAAAAACATTCTAAGAGCTGTATGGCAGACAGTAAGGAGAATTTTTATTGAGATCTTGGGAGTGAAACAAATAGGAGCTTACTACTCCAACTGAAAGGGATACATAAATATTAGTTACTAGATGAGAGATCCATGGGTAGAAATTGTGCCTGAGATTTTGGGCAAGGCCTGAGAAATGTCAATTACTGTCATCACAAACAATCCTAAGAAGACAATCCTTAACTATAGTATCACAAAGATGCTGAAGCAATCAAACCTTTTGCTGAAGTGACATTCTGAAGACTTGAGGAATATTGCCTGCCTATACCCTCCCCATTGCTTAAATGTCAAATGAGAAACAAAGTGACTTACGATTGATACGTCCATGGGCTCTGTAGGTTCTCCTCCTCATCTTGGGAGCAGCATTGACTTGAATGTGCTCAACCACCAACGAGTCCACATCCAATCCCTTGATACAGAAACAAACACAGAGGACAATGAGGGAAGACTGTGCAGGGCTAAATATTACTAATACTGGTAGAATCACTCATGTAATCATAGAGATTTAGGGTTCCAAATTTCCATCATCTGGTTGCTAAGGCAATTGAAAAGGAACTTGGCCGCCACCAGAATTCCTGGCCACTAACTCCAAGTCCTGTTGATGTTCATCATGTAAGCCAGTAGTCAAGAAATTAAATATTTGTAATTTTTCTTATGTGCTTTTATATACTCAGCTGGTGATTGTTCACCAAAAGGAATGTCTTTTGCAAAGAAACAACCAACAAAACTTTGTTTTTTTCTATTTCACAGTGAGGCATCCAATAACCAAAAAACTCACTTTAAATTCAGCATTGCTCTCAGCATTTTTAAGGAGCTGAAGCAGGATCTCTGCACTTTTCTTTGGCCAGCGGCCCTGGGATCCTGGAGCATTGAAGTTCTTAGCCTGGAAATGTAAATAATGTAAGTTTATTTTCTCAATCATTACCTCTCCCAAGATCTAGTAAGTAATTCTCCTTTAAAACCAACATATGTTTTTTTTTGTAAGTTAGACAATCCTTGCTGAGAAGTTTTTTGATTCCCAATACCAGTTCACAAGATATGGTACCTAAACTGCAAGGAGAAGTTACACTCTAATCAAGTCATGAAGTGTTACGTATAGAGAAAGTCTGGTGTGCTAGGATTATATAGAGGGAAATATCAGTCTCCTTTCTATTAAGCAGTTCTACACTGAAATTTGGGACTCTATATGATAAATAGGGCAGCAGACCTAATGGGAAAGGCTCCACATGACCAGTCACTGCAAATTAAACACTAGCATATAGCAGATTGAGAAATAACTTCTTACTCTGTCAGTTTCCAACTATTCATTTACAGAAGACAAAGCCAATAGAGAGGATCATGCATGACATTGGTAGCTTTGGTTGATATGTCAGTTATTACTTCTACCAATAGTATACTGATATATCTGAATATCAAGACATAAGTTGACTACTGATCATCAGCCAATCAATGGACAACTATGGACCAGCCGTTGTTTTTGAAAAGTGACTGGCTTTCAGCAGATATATTGCCCACCCATCCACCAACTATCGGCTGAAACATATCAGCCGAGGCCACCCATAGTAAGCTTGGCGGCTAAAAAAAAGCTTCATGGTGGCGTTAAGGTACTTGTGAGAGCATTTTAAGAATTGTGGACTTTGGAAGTTCTTCAGTAAAGCCAAGTTATTTCAAACACATCGTACACGTAAATGACAAGTACTCCAGTATTATGGGAGATATGGTATACATATCATACCTGAGCTTTACGTCCCACGCCACCATTGAATCTTCGGAAGGGAATGATCTGCTTCTTGGCAATAACATCCTTGAGATATCTGTTTGCCTTACGTATGTGCATACCCTTGATGGCCACAGCCGTCTCGTGTGTGTTCTTGAAGTGCACACGGAGGTTAGAGCCTCGTGCTTTACAAGACTTGGTTGGATTCTCCGGATCAGAAGCGTAACGAGTCATCTTGAGTGACCTTTACCTGCAAACACATCGTGCATCGACATAATGGTTTTAAGTCTATCATATTATGCAAGGAAATCAAAGGGGAATTATATACATAGCTGCCAGGCTTTCACTCGGATACCACATAGTCCTTCAGACAAAACGAAATAATCTTCGAAAAATGCAAGGAATACTTAGACATGTTTCCCAAAGTTAGCAAATAATTTATTGTGGAGTAATAGATTCACTATCAGCGCGATTTTTTTACATTTAAAGTAATACTTCATTTATGTTATTGGGCAGAAGTACGCACTGATGTTGAAACTACAAACATCGGAAGTCTACCGAAAATTGAAAAGAGGATTGGGGAGATAATTTGAGATTTTAACAACATATTGAAGTCAATCTCACCTTCGAAGAGGAAGGTTGAAAGAGGACATCTACCCAGACTTCTTTTCGATATGACTAGCTCACTACGCAAGCGCATTCATCAATTCAAAATGGCGTCTGATTCGTATCGCTAGTTGCAAGAACTCTGGGTGGTTTCCCTGGCCCTGTCTTGTAGTTCACGATGTTTTGGGGTGAGTATACCATTTAATTCCTTTTTTAGTTCCTTTTCCATATGATCAAAATCTAAAGAGTGGAAAAGCGACTCCTCCAAACTGTAATATTTGATCAGCTAGATGTAGAGTTGCGCGCGGCATCGGGTTGAATAAATTGTTTGGTTGAGTACAAACACAGTAATCGTTTAAAAAAATCCACTTTTAATTTACAACAATTATAAATTTTATAAAGAAGCTATAAATGGTTTATATATATAAGGCATGTATAAAGCAAAGGCTGCTTCAATATTGGCATTTTAGAACGGCCAGTGCGCGCTCAACCGTATTTGCACAGCTTATGGTCTTTAACACGTGGAACATATTTGTGAGCTGGAGAAAACGTGTAAAAACTGCCCAAGGTGAAACCTAGCATACTGTATGTTAGATAAAGTTTAGTTGAGGAGATTGCTAAAGCTGTGCTCTTGGAAGAATCATTGGAGACCGGAAGGCTCTCGATTCAGTACCAGCTGTTAAACCTTCAACCCGGCCCCTTGGAGTGATTTAAATGTAGCTCCTTCTTACGAGTCCAATGTTTTATCTTGCAAAGAGGTTAGGAGAACAGACAAACTTATCAGTTCGAAGGCTTGTCTTGAATTAACACCTAATTTACAAGGAAATGTCAGGTAGTCAATGGGGTAAATTACTTATCTGATCTAAGAATAATTTTATATATAATAGCTTTCATCAAAGTGCAGTTATGCAAGTTTCTTTACAACAATTGTTAGTAGCCTGTGGTACCTGGACCCTACTATGACATAGAGAACAGTTAAGGTTTTATTCCTTGGAGTGTACCATGGACCTGTCAAAAGAACAGTTTTTACTTCCATACTTATTTTGTTCTCAGGGGTCACTCTTGATTCTGGAAACCGCTACACCCAGACAGTGGAAAAGTCATTTCATTTATCAATGGCTGCTCTGGGCTTTCAGAACTTTTCGTCAGTACCAGTCACAGTAATGGTTGAGGTAGATAAAGCTCAGTTTGTACTGTGCACATTGCAGCCTGGAAAAATTCCACAACAGCCTTTAGACTATTGTTTTACAGAAGGAGAAGAGATAACTTTCTTTACAGAAGGCCCTGGGGATGTACATCTAACAGGTTTGTTCTGTTTTCTTGTTTTTGGTCACTATCATGATGGAGTAATTAGTCATTTTTTGGAATTTCTTTATTGAAGTTAGGTCAAGGAGGAATAAACAGGCAGACATAACCATATACGAAATGTAGGCAGAAGGGTCAGACTTTTTATTTTGCTTTTTATTTTGCTGGCTTCAGAATGGATTAGAAATTCATTATACTGTGTTCTTGGTGACACTGTGTGAGTTTCCAGTTCATATTGTCTAGAGCATGTGCTTTTATTTTCTGTCAAGGGGGCAGGGATGGTGTAGGAGTGAGAACGCTTGCCTCCAACTGCTGTGACCTGGGTTTGATTCCCCAACCTGGTGTCACATGTGGGTTGAGTTTTATTGTTGGTTCTACTCCTGCTCTGAAGGTTTTTCTCTGGGTCCTCCAGCTTTCCTACCTCCAAAAACAGCATTCCAAATTCCAATTCAATCCAGAAACAGTGGACAAGAAGGGCCACCTCATGGAATGTCTATTGCTATTGATAAATTGTTATTCCCATTCTATTAGATCACAGATATTGACATGATGTACTTGTTTTTAAAAACTCACCTGTATTTTCATTGAATTGTGGTCTCGCTGTAGCATGTTACACAAACATGAACCCAATAATAATAAGCTTTCCATTAAATGATAATACTTCATGGATAGGTTATTTAATGGAAGAACCAAGTACTTTGGAATTTGAAGAGTCTGCAGAGGAAGGAAGCAATTCTGATTCGGCAGAGGAGGACGATGAATCATCCAGTGAGGAAGTGACTCTTGGAGACTTATTTCAAAGTGGAGATTTGATTGGTGATGGCAGTGATGATGAGGATGAAGAGAGCGGAGATGTGGACTGGGACCCGTTGAAGGATAATCCAAAGAAAAAAAAAACAAGCAAGAAAAAGAAGAAGAAAAAACAGGCTGAGAATTTGGATGGAAACAATATTATATCTCTAATGGATGTTGAACAAGCTGAAGTAACTATGTCAAATGATGGTACGAGTGGTGAAAATGAAGATAGTACTGGAGGGCAGAATAGCACTCAATCTGAAAATGAACTCAGAAAGAAAGATGGAAACAAGAAAAAGAGGAAAACGAGTGAAACAGAAAATCAAACAATTGAAAATGGATTTAAATCAGCTAAAAAACTCAAGAAAAAAGCCAAGAAAACTCAATTAAATTCACCAAACAGTGATGGCAAGATAGAAAAGACAAAAACTCAGGAAAATAGCAGTGGGCAAACTTCATTAGATACTAGCTCACCTACAAAAAACATTGACACTCAAGTTAAACAAGAAACACAAATGAATAAAGAAAAGGTGACACAACCGAGTTCTGGTAAACAGAATGATCAAGCACAAGCCACACCGGTAAGTATTTCTCAGGGTTGTAGCTAAGAATTTACACTGCTGGCAGAAATTTCAGGTGAGGAGGCTCAAAGGTGGGGAATGATTGTAAGTGTGTAACCTTAGAAGTGCCCATTGTAGTTTACCAAGCAATTGCCGGCCAAAAATCTAGCCGGCGATCACTGCTTTTTCATTCAGTGAATTTCACAGGCACAGGTGCTTAGTGACAACCCTGATTTATTGCCTGATATTATGGAAAATTTTTGATTAGCTGTCTTTTCATTGTAAGTAAAACTCACAGGGTCATTGCAGGTGAAAAGAAACATGGAAGGCTGCAAACTTTTGTTTTCCTTGGTTTAGAGGTAATCATGAATAAAATTTTTTGAAAAGATGGCAGTCTTGTTTGGTGTTGTGTAGTCAGTGTATTATTAATGTTGGCATAGTTCCAATGATAATCATTGGCATAATCAATTACGAGGAATATTTTTCTGCTTGATATGGATGACACAATAGTTTGCAAAATTAACTTGCAAGGAAATAATTACTCTGGGATCTTGTGATGTATTTTAAGCAGGCAAAGAGGAAAACGCTGCCAGGAGGAACTGTGTTTGAGGACATTACAAAAGGAACAGGACCAGTGGCCAAAAAAGGACAGATGGTAAGGATGTACATAAATAATACGCAGCAGTACTTGTATCTTATTAACCAAGCGTGAGGGCTGTACTGGGAGAATATCGGCCTGAGGTCTTGACAGTACAGACCTCACTACGTTCGGTCTGTACAAAAAAAGACCGAGGGCCGATATTCTTCCAGTACGGTCCCGAGCAAGCTTGGTTAATAAGAGATTTATTATACGACTGAAGTTCAAAGGGACACAGGTGTGGTATCATTCGGGACCATTTGGGACAGTGTCCGGTCAAATGCTGACAGAATATTGACCGGCAATAGAGCATTTTGATTGGTTGATTTTAGTTATTGGCCCTCTGACTGCCCGAGTTGTGTAATAATATAATGTACATGCCATGATCTTCACATATTTTTATGTGATCTACTTACAAAAACAAACTGTGTCTTCATAATTGTGCTACCATAATACTGCAACTGTCAAGCATTGAACACTGAACAAAAAATGTTGTGGTCTTTGTATGGCTATCGTATTGAGACAGTTTAAGCACAATTAATGTTTGTCCATGAAGTTGCAGTAAGTCAGTTGTGATATTTCATAAACTGGAAGTGGTAAGTTGGTGATTCAAGTAAACCACAAGAGAGCACCTGAATTGATCAATAGAATATTTAACCTTTCAGCTGTGGTTTTAAAGGTGTTTGTAGATCTTCCTTCTTGTTTGTTTGTTTGTTTTTTCTTGTTTTTTGTTTCATTACAATTTTTTTTTAATTTCTTTCAACAGGTTCATGTATATTATAAAGGAAATTTAGCAAAGAATAAAAAGCAGTTTGATGCTTGTCTGAGTGGACGTCCATTCTCATTCAGAGTTGGTGCAGGAGAGGTCATACAAGGCTGGGATCTGGGTGTCACTGGTAGGTGTTTGAACATTTATTCTGCCAAGGCAATCTTCCTTTTAATTTGAATTTGAAGCCTAGAATTTCTTTATGCCAAAAACTGATATATGTCAAAATTAATTGCGAGTCAACCAAGGTTGTTCTTTTTCACACAGGAATGCAAGTAGGTGGAAAAAGAAGATTAATAGTGCCTCCATCACAAGGGTAGGTTATCTGTTACAGTATCCTGGAGACATCTTTGATACGCAACGAACTTAATGTAGTGCTTAATTTGATCATGTTATGTGAAAGTACCCCACACATGCTTTTTGTAACAAGTAACTACCCCAGGTGAACTTTGCAGCCATTTTATTAGTAATCAAGTTTGTCAACTAGGGCGCCTGTTGAGCTCAGTCAATGTTACAGGTGAAAATGGCAATTACTGTCACATTACACTGGGGCACGTATCACAATGCTACAGGTGAAAATGGCAATTACTGTCACATTACACTGGGGCACGTATCACAATGCTACAGGTGAAAATGGCAATTACTGTCACATTACACTAGGGCACGTATCACAATGCTACAGGTGATATCCTCAATGTAACAGTCACTTCAAAACTTAGTGACAGCCCTGGTGCAGAGTCTCGTACAATATCTTACAGAGTTGATGTGTAAATATGATTGTCATTTGCAGATATGGTCATAAAAAGATGGGACCAATTCCACCAAACAGTACATTGGAGTTTGAAGTTCAACTTGTGAAACTTCAGTAATATACTAAATCAACTGAGACATGCTACTGTTATGCAAATCTGCTTTCCACATGTGCAAACTCAGACCATTTCTACAAATTTGTAAGTTGGAGTTTTGATGGTCTACTTACGAAACTGTAATAATATACTACCAGTACCTGTAAATCGACTGTCAAGTGAGTCAGATGCCTACATGTACATTGAATAACACTAGCATGTGAAGGACTGATATACCAAAACTACCACATCTTGAGTGAGAATAATTATCCTTCTTGCTTTCAATTCAATAACATTCTGCAATAGAGATATCCCCTCTGAGGTGGTTATTTCAGAATTTTATGATTGATTCTTTATCAGTTATCAAATTTCACAACCCTGCTGCAGAAAGCCACCATTTTCCTGTCATTATTTTAGCTCATTTTCTTCCATCATAATTTCATTTTCAAATATTGTTCCTATGCAAGACTCATGGTTGTAAAAGGTACTTGTCATTTATTCTTATAAAAAGGCATGTATGTGTCAGAGTTTAATGTGATGAACACTAGCTTTTCTTGCATGCATTTTAACTATTTCTTTCTTTAAAAGATTTTTTACTTTTGAAACTCCTATCATTTTAACAATATTTTATATGAAGAAAGTAACAGGTACATTTATTAGTTGATGGAAAAATGTAATAAACAAAAGTATAAATTAACAAGTGTCCTCAATTGTACTAACAAAATTTGTTAGACTTAATGAAGAAAACAACCTCTGAGCTTTTCCCTTTGGATAAAGCTCATGGTTTAGTAATGGTAATAGGATTGAGTGGCATCCAATTTGGTCGGAGTGTAAACAAAATTAGATGATTGTGCCACAGGATTCTGATTTGTTCATTGTGAGTATGATTACAGACCAAATTGGACAACATAAAGACTTCTTGCCAATTAATCATAAAAATTACAATTTCTGAGAAAAGAAGAATAGCCAAGTGATGAAAGAAAAGGAAAATTACATTTAAAGTCTGACAAAGGTGACATAATTTGTTTAACCTATTGACGTCCAGTGTGCCCGTAAGTGCCCATGTGGACCCACACTCTTTCTACACCTTGTGACGTCATCCCTTTTAACCCTGTAGCATGACTTTGAACACGTACTCGAACAGGTTGAAAATATCTTACAAACGAAACCAGAATGAGTGAAATTGAATGAAGGAGATTGGAGAAATAGCCAAAAAACCATGTAACTTTGACCTGAAAATCTGCACGAAAATCTTGTTCCATTACTCACCTACCTTTCTGAGCATGTGGTTTGAAAATAATGAGTAGTTTCCTAAAAAATCTCCACACCAAAATGAAGCCTACTAAATTTCCAGCAAGTGAGGAGAAACTTCAGGCAAGGAGAGGGGAAAAAGGGGGCAGGAGAAAGAGAGAAAAGTAAAAGAAATTTTGCTTTCTGCGCGTGCCCGAGATTTTCAGACTACCATTTTGCATTTGGATTGAAAGGCTGTTGAGTGTACAAGCTGTCAATGGGTTTGTGGTAAGTTTGAGCTTTTAAAACCACAACAGTGACCCAAAATCTGCTCGACTAGCTTCAAAACACAGTTTTTCACAAAAGCTGTGTCTATTAATGGGTTAATGTAACTCTGAAATTGACTACAACCAACTTTGAATTTGATTGGTTGATGTAAACTACACCTTTGAATCTGATTGGCTTATTAAACTGTCTGATAACAAAATGTCCAATAAGAAACTGTCCAATAACAACTTGGCAAGTGAATTAGTGGAAAATAGTTTTTTTTTTAAACCAATCACAGTCAAGGAGATTGCATATTTTACGATTAAACAAGATATCAAACTGCAGTTAGAATAGCTTCCTACTTGGCCACAACTTGAATTAATGGCTGACGTCCTGTTTGAAATTCATTAAATGTAACATCTGAGCATGGAGGGGTGACTGATGCCATTGTTCAGAAGATTCAAATCATCAAAGCTGGTGAGGCATGTGAGGGAATATACACTGATGACACAGTGATGTTGTGATGTTTTCATCATTGTAATGTTTTCACTTGTTGTGACAAGCTGAGTCCTTTCCCACTCCCTGAAGTGTTCACTGCCTCACCATCAGCAATTAATCTACATGTAGTGGTGTCCTCTTTCAGCCCACCATCTTTAGCTTCAAGCAACTGCTTCATCAGCATATCCCTCTTTGAAACACACTTCCTTGTGAGTGAGTGCAAAGAGTCAACAAAGTGAGTTTGGAACTCTGAGAGAGCTGTGATACCTTAAAACAACAAATAATGTGACTTTTTAGAAGGACCTAAGACTTACCGCCATGTTGCAAAATATAACGTTTCCTATTTCTGTGAGTTATGCCATGTTTTTGCTATAAAGCAGACCAGACTTTGTTTATCCCTTTTTATGTTATGAACATCATACATTCTTATGTGCAAGTTCAAAATTAATTGAATTGAGGTTTTTATCTTGCCTGATTCTTCCTTTTCCTTCTTGGGCTGAAGAAGATCCATTGCATCTGAGAACTAGTGAGACATTAGCAAACACTGAAGTAAAGTGACATCCTCCAATACTTTATCAACCCTCACATTTTAAGATTAGCTCTTCTAGTAATTTCATACTGTCTTACCTTTTTTATCATTGTTTAAGTTAAACAACAAGTGACAGGGGATTTAACAAATCCAAACACCCAGTGGGGGAAGTAAAATAGACAACTTGCAGACATGTTTAAAGCAAATGAATTCCCTGTTCTCCAGCATCACATGGGATTCAGGGGCAGGGTTTAACATCATTGGCTCTCACAAGTAAAAGTTACTCTGTACCTGTGATTCATGGTCCTTGAATGTGGACAGAAAAGTTCGCAAATCATCTTCAGAAGCTGTGTTCTTCAGTTTTCTGTAAGCACTGAGTATATCTGTCCAGAATAGAAAACAAAACCTGTAAATCAATAACTAAAATGGAAAATAAAAAGAGGAGGAAAATAAAAACAAAGTTACCTTCCAAAGGCTCACAAAGCAGTTTCATGAGATTTCCTTCAAATTTCTGGTATGCCTCTCTGCCAATAATGAAAAAATATAATATTTCCCTAAATTTTCACTCATAAGATTTAATAGGATTTAATTATTCTAAAATCATTGTAAGTTGTTTTTAAAACCCTTCTTCTAATCATTAATTTGCTCTGTCCGATCGATAAAATTGCTGAAATTGAGAGTTTTACACCTCTGTTACTGAATATACAACATAACAATTTTACAACCCAGGCACAACCCCTTAAAACTTATGAATAAAGGCTGATAGTTTCCAAAGAAACTGTTTGGGACTGCGTTGGTGGGGGTAACAAAAAAATTTGGATATATCAACAAAGTTGAAACGGTAAATTGGCCACCGTAACGATTACAAAAGCTGATGTTTCGAGCGTTAGCCATTTGTCGTAGCGAATAGAGGAATTGTGGGTTGTGTGTGCTTTGAAAGGCAGAAAATGGAGCTACATTATTGGTGGGAACATGGCAATGAGAAAAACACGAATAAATCTGTGGAATGAAAAGCATTCATTGATCCCTGTGGGGTTTAGACTGCCAGTTTGAAAGATGAGCTTTTGTTTAAGAAAAAAACTCTTAAAACTTACCTTACTGCAGACAGCAGGGACTCTGCATAATCAACCTGGCATTGATAAACTTGCCGATGAAATGATAGTTCCTCCTTGAGTATTTTTATCTACCAAAAGAAATAAAATCCAGTTTTCAACATTTCACTAAGAAAATTGATGTATACCTTTACCACAGGGTGTGGGGCTTATTCAGGGGTATTAGCTAATGATAATAGTTGGGTGTTTTAGTGTGGTCTGAATGCAGTATGATTTTAAAAAATAACAACAACAACAAAGAATGTGTACCATCAGATATACCATACTTATAAATTCACATAATTCTCATCTGGGAGGTAACATCTGTGCCATACCTCCAGTGACAGTATATGCTTTGTATAGCTAATTGACTTCATCAAGGCTTGCACAACTGATCTCACCTGTTTATAATAATAATAATAATAATTAAGAATAAAATACTAACAGTACTTAAGCAAGCCGTCAAGAGTTGTATCTATTCAGAAATTCAACACCTTTGAGTAACAAATGAGGAATGCAGGACTATACCCAGTCATAGAGCAGTCTTTAAAGTAAAATCAATAAATGTACCTTAAAGACTTCACAAATGAACCTTTTAAAAGTATCTTGTTGAAAAATAGATGTATAAGTTACACTAGATGGATCAATTTTGATCACTGGATTGACAACCCCTGATGTACAAGAACACTTGGTTCAAATAAGGAAATTGTATGATGTCAAGAAGAAGCAGAATATATGACCTCACTGTTGAAAAAGTTAATTCTCACAGTTATATTAAACATAAATGAAAGGTTTAACCTATTATTTCACTTTATGATTTCACCTCTTGTTGTTTTTTCCGGCTCAGCTCTGGCATGTGTGACATGATGTTCTCTTCTGTAAGGTCTTCTCTAATAACCTTCTTAAGAGGAGGCTGCAAAGTGCAACGAGTTGCCATTGGGATTATTGTTTTAATTTCTCTAATTACATTTTTTACATGTTATTATCACTAATTAAACCCCAGAAAATCTCAGGACCATGGAATAGGTCCACATTTTTGCCTAGCTTCCTCTCCATTTATACTTCTACTGAGCCATCCACATTCCTGCCAGTTATTTTTGGTTGCTTGTGAACACTGGTAGGGGTTGCAAACAACTCACTACAATATGCAGGAATGTGGGTGGGTTAGCAAGGACAAAGTGGGAGCAGTGGCGAGACAAAAATTTGTATCCTCCCTGCTTTTCCATGACTTTTGTCAGTGGTAACCAAGAACAGAAATTGTACTTATCTGGGGGCTAGGAGAAGGGAACTTGTGGAAATTTTAACTCAGGATATGTCACCATGCCCTTAAAAACTGCCCTTTGTACATAACAATCATTTGCAGTCCATAGTCAATTATAGGGCCTCACCTCCTTTTGTTACATTTGTAAGGCCTCACAGTGACCAACAATAGAAGTTATTAAAACACATGTTGGTCAGCTATTATGTGTAAGGTCAATTCCACGTTGCGGACGTGACATTTAGAGGCAAAATTTGAGTATTAAATGTCTCCTAAAGCCAGATCCGAACTATTTGAATTGAAATGAGTCATGTCATAAATTACCCCTGAAGTACCTTTTATTTTGCCAGAAAACATTTTGACTATCTCTTAGAGATCCAGAGAAAAGAATTTTTCAAAGTGTGTTGTGGATGTGACTCCTAAAACAACCACTGATTTGAATTGCTTTTGGTTAGTTCAAATTTCCTGTGAATTGAAAACCTTTAAAAAAAAAACTGCATACACTAACTAAATGCAATAGTAATTGTGCTTCATAAATCTGAAAAGATATTATAGAAATTACTTGTTACCATGGATTTATTAACAAAAATGTTGTGTTGCAGACGTGACCAAAATTTGTTGCGGATGTGACATTTTGGGGATGTTCAGGAAAGAGCTTTTCATTCACCACTAATAACTTTCAGAGTAATGCCACTGAAGTAAAAATGCTGCTTTTATTGCTTTTATCTGTAAATTGGAAAATAAATAACAAATAATATATATAAGAAATAAAAATGTTGTGTTGCGGATGTGACCAAAATTTGTTGCGGATGTGACATTTTGGGAATGTTCAGGAAAGAGCTTTTCATTCACCACTAATAATGTTCAGAGTAATGCCACTGAAGTAAAAATGCTGTTTTTATTGCTTTTTATCTGTAAATTGGGAAATAAATAACAACTAATATATAAAAACTTTGATGATCTAGCTCATTTTGTGCATCAAAGGGCATTTATATTTTGGAAAATTGTAAAAAAATTGATAGCTTTACACATATCATAATATGTCTATAACTATCATTTGTGTCATTAAATATTAACATATCTTCTCGTGTTTGAAAATTTTATGAGGTTTTCTGGGTTTTTATAAATGTGCCAGGTCCGCAATGGTCACGTCCACAACCCGATATCTCTTAAACAGTTGACAAGTTTGAGCAAGCTGGGGTGTCAAAATTATCATAATACTTAACCATAAGAGCAGCATAAATAAGACCAGAAACAGTTGAGAACATACACAGAAATTAAATAAATGTTGCTCTGGATCATACCCTGAAGGTCACGTCCACAACACTTTTTATGTCTTTGTACGTACATCTGAGGCATTAAATGTTTGAGAATTTTTTTCTTTTGGCATTGAAAGGCCCATCCTAGTGAGTAGTTAAGATCTCAAAATCTGATTCATAGCAATCAATTTCTTTGAGATATAGCAATTTAGATATTGGTATGTAAAATGGCTTATTCGGTTAATAAAAACCCTAAAAAACAATGGCGTCACACACCCTGGGCGTGGCCACTACTGCCAATCTAGATTTGGATTCTTATAGAACTATGTATAAGCTTTCATTAGAAATAAGTTTGGCTCTCATATTTTGAATTTGAAAATCTGTCAAATTTTCATGTCTCATAATTATGGAATAGCCCATAAGCAGGTAATCAGTACTTAACTGGACCTTACCCAGGGTGCAGCAGGATACAGGACAGACAGAGACAAGAGGTCCTGACAGCAGTCTCTCAAGATGTCTGTCACTGTTGTCACATGACCTTCTAGCCTATCTCTGATTGGCTGTGATATGTGTTCACTGCTTAAGCTTGCTGGTTGTGAGGAGTTCTCAAGTTGAAGCATTTCATTCAGGCAAACCATGTTTTTATAGAGTTTGCAAAGCTTTGATTCCAGCCTAGACTGAGTAAGAAAGTGTTCACATCTCAATGACATTTTTGAAAGAGAGCATTTTCCTTAAAAAGCAAAGCTAAGAAGGTTGGTTTACATATATTTCAAAGAACTATTCTTTACTCATGCTTGCTATTATGAAATACCAATAGGTTTACTTCATCATATTTTTTTCTGGAGATATTAGATTCAAATCTCTCCTTGTGTACCTCACATTTGTACTGCCAATTTATCATCCAAAATAAGTTCTTCATAAATTATACCTCACCACATGCTTTAAGTTAAGATGTTCCACTTTTCCACTGCAACAATCTAACAATGTCAGGGTTTGATCTTCAACAGATTTTGATTGCTTTAAGAAATCACCCATGTAAATGGCAGGCAGACAGAGGTCATCAGCCTCAGCAATCTAAGAGGACAAACAGTCAACAGAGTATTTTACTTGACTGTATTAAAAAAAAAATCATTATTGTCATCATGACCATTATCAAAATTACAGAAAAACCTTTTAATACAAGGTAGTTGAGCTTTCCTCCCCCACTGACAACTATAATAAAAAATTCAGAATGTTACCTCTTTATTTTTGTATAAATCAAGTCTTGTTCCCTCTAATCTGTATTCCAAATTCTGTATACATTCTCGCAAAACTGTTATGTAATTTGATGGATCATCTGGTGAGTAAAGACTCCTATAGAGTCAACAAAGAAAAAACAAATGGTGATGCTTTCATGTAGAGCAGATGTAAGAATACCAAGATCTAATAATTTTCTATGAAATAAAAATGTTTTCCATGTCATGTTCACTTTATGTCAGATTAAATTGTTCTCCTTAAAAAATCAAGCTAGACACACGTTAATGGATAGAAGGTCTTCCATACCTCAATGCTTCTTTTAAGTTAAGAAGTTTATTTTCAATTTGAATGAACACATTTTTTCTGGCTTGCAAAGCACTTGCCTGGAGAAGAACCTGTTGAAAAAAAATTAATAAAGACAATTACATTTCCACCATAAGAACCAAATGTTCCACATTCAAATTTCTTTTAATTGTTAGCTATTGAGAATTTGATTTCAACTCCATTATTATAAAGTAGAAGTACAAAAACATTTTATAGTGTTACTTCTGGCCAAGGATAAAAATATATATACTTTCAGAAAAGTAAATTATTTTATTGAGTACTTTTAATGTACTTACTTGTCTCTCTAGCTGTATAACCTGAGATTTAAGTAAATTAACTCTTCGTTCATCAAACCTCTCCTGAGGTGCCTCTTCCACAAGCTGTTTATAGAGAGAACTGCCGAAAAAAAGCTTTGTGAGTGTGTAAAATGCACCTTCACTGTGATTACACTACAACTAGTCCATCCAATCTTTGACCCTTAAACTCCCATGAGTGACCAAGGCAGATTTTTTTTTTCTTACAATATCAATACCAAGCAGACAAGTAATAAGAATAAAGAAAAATATCGATTAGAGGATTTTAGGTTGATCCAATACAAAATTCTCCAAACTAACATCATAAGAACTGTATGGCTGACAGTAAGAAGAATCACTCGTGAGATCTTGGAGTGAAAAGATTGAAATATGTTTACCTGATGAATTGCAGCTCTGCTTTAAGTTCCTTGTTTTCTTTCTTTAGATGCTGAAAGAGAAGTAATCATTATGGAAGTAATTGAATTTTAGAGTACTTGAATTCCCCTTGTTCACTTAACAAAGGCATTGGATGAAATATAAAGACTTGAGTATAATGTATAAATCAGTGAAAAATGTATCTAGGAAAGGTCTCTTAAGAGATCTGGCAAGCAAAGCTAAAATTGTTTTTCTCCCAGTAAGTTTCTACTCTGTCACTGAACAACCTCTGAAATCTACCACATTACTGGATTGTTAAACTACTGATGGTGTCTATTCCTATTGATACTAACTTAAATCAGGTACTGTAAACTCTTTTCACTGTCTTACCTCTAACTGTTGCTGGTATTTTTGTAGTTGTCTATCCCTTGCACCTAATGACGTCTGTGTGCTTAAGAGTGTCTTCCCAAATACACTGTCACTTTTGGATGTCTGTTGGATATCTGGTGTGGAGCTACTTGGAGACACCACAAGCCTTGCCTAGAAGCAGCAATTATTCAACAAAATCTCATTAACTTTCTTTAATTCAGTCAATTCTTTAATTTAGCAAGACCACAACGCGACGACAATGAAAGCTGGAAATGAATATTGCATTGACTCTCTAAGCAAACCTCAGATTAAGTTTGGATCGATTTGACATGGGTAAGAAAAATAATTTTATTTGGTATATTTGAAAAGGCGACATACTGTATCATATATGTATGAAAAAAAATGCAATTAGGTCCTCTACCTTCGAAGCATTCCTTGTTTTGTTTACATCACCTGAATAGTGGGTACTTGATGGCGAATGGCGACGAGAGATCCGAGTTTTTTTCATCGAAAGAACTTCGATAACTATTCTTGAGATAGTAAACTGAAAGTTCTACTTGAAATCATTTATTCCAATATCAGCCTTCGAGCGCCACCACTTGCTTTTCGACGCAGATTTTAGTTCTTCAATCGGCCATGTTGCTAGTTGCGAAGGACTGGTGGTTCATGGATTTTGGGGGACTGGAGACTAGCCGGTGTTTAATCTTTTGGGGTAAAATACATGTTTTATTGTAGATTTACTATGGCAGACTTTCACGGAGACCGGGGTTCAAGCAGGGTCTCCCTAACAGCGTGGTCCGTTGCAAAAGTTAAGAATCAGTTAATGCACCGAAGGAATCCGCCAAAAAGGGGGAACTATATATTCGTAGCTACAATTGCGGTTTTACGCTCGATATATTCGAAAAAGGGAGCAAAGTAACTTGTGACCGCTCTCAATTGAGGGGCACGTCAGTTTCAGGATTTTTACACTTTTTCATTAAGTCGTTTTCTAAGCCAGGTCAAACAAAAGCAAACAATGAGTAAAGTAAAGGAAATCCCCATAGGTCATTGACTTTTGGTAAATTTGGTGGCTCTTAGAAGAGCCGTTTTTCTTTAAATTATGGTAGAATCCACTTTAGGCGCGTTCTCCACGGATTCGGCGGGCAAGCTGTATGTCTTTAGGCATAATAGTAACCCGCTTTGCGTGGATGGCGCACAAGTTGGTGTCTTCAAAAAGACCAACGAGGTAGGCCTCGCTAGCTTCTTGAAGAGCCATTACTGCTGAGCTCTGGAAACGCAAGTCGGTCTTGAAGTCTTGAGCGATTTCACGCACGAGACGCTGGAAAGGCAGCTTGCGGATAAGCAGTTCGGTGGACTTCTGGTATCTACGAATCTCACGAAGAGCAACAGTTCCAGGCCTGTAACGATGGGGCTTTTTCACGCCACCGGTTGCGGGAGCACTCTTTCTGGCTGCTTTAGTGGCAAGCTGTTTACGAGGTGCTTTGCCTCCAGTAGATTTACGCGCAGTTTGCTTTGTACGAGCCATGTGGAAATGAGATCCTCGAATAAGATCTAGGGTTCGTGAATGGATTCAGAATGCCCTCAAATGCGCGCATTGGAAAATTTATACTTCGCGCTGACGTTCACGATTGGTTTGTTTTCCTCTTTATCAATTGGCTAGAATACTACTACCTATGGCAATGATTGGCCAAAAATGAGGTCCATTCATTGGTTGGCTTATGTAATGTTTGATCCGATTTGCATCGATGCTCAAAGCTCAGGAGGCATATTTCGAAGCACTTGCCTTCACATGTCCAATATCAGTATTTAATTTGTTATTGTGACTTTAAAGATAGAACATAATTAAGTTTTGCACCATGAATCGTTCTCTATATCCCGCCTCGTGTCCTCCGATTGTACACGTTCCTACTTGTATAGTGATGGTTGGTTTGCCGGCGAGAGGTAAAACCTACGTTTCGAGAAAACTTACCCGCTATCTTAACTGGATCGGCGTAAACACCAAGGTCTTCAACCTCGGGGAGTACCGCCGTGAAATGGCTGGTGCTCACTGCAAACACTCGTTCTTCGATCCAAGTAATACGAATGGAATGAATGTTCGTGAGAAGTGTGCCGAACTTGCTCTGGAAGACATCACTAAATGGCTGAGCGACAAGGGACAGGTAGCCATCTTCGATGCAACGAACACCACTCGAGCTAGGAGAAAGAAAGTCACGGATCACCTCACCGCCCATGGCTTCAAGGAATTTTTCGTGGAGTCAGTTTGCGATGATAGCGAGATCATTCGTTCCAACATTCTGGAAGTAAAGGTGAACTCCCCTGACTATCAGGGTGTACCCCCAGAAGAGGCTCGCCAAGATTTTGAGGCCCGCATCAATCATTATAACAATTTTTATGAACCTCTTTCTTTGGATCATGATTCCAATATGCCCTTTCTGAAAGTGATAGATGGTGGAAAGCGATTTCTGATGAATAAAGTTGAGGGATATCTACAGAGTAGGATAGTGTACTACATCATGAACTTGCATATCACCCCAAGAGCCATCTATCTGTCAAGACATGGTGAAAGCATGATGAATTTACAAGGGAGGATTGGAGGAGATTCTGATCTCTCTGAGAGGGGCTGGGAGTACTGCAAGGTGCTTGGAAAGTTTGTGAAAGAAAATATGCCAGATGATCTCAAAGTCTGGACCAGTGAAATGAAGCGCACTAATCAGACAGCAAGTGCCATTGACCGGCCAATCGAAAAGTGGAAGGCTATCAATGAAATCGATGCAGGTGTATGTGAAGGAATGACATACGAAGAAATACAGGAACAATTTCCAGAAGCTTTTGCTAAGAGAGATGAAGATAAATTCCACTATCGCTATGCCAGAGGGGAATCCTATGAAGATCTTGTTGCCCGGTTAGAACCAGTAATCATGGAACTAGAAAGACAACACAATGTGCTTGTGATCTGTCACCAGGCTGTAGCTCGATGCCTCCTGGCTTACTTTTTAGACCACAGCTCCAATGAGTTGCCCTACTTGCGTGTCCCCTTGCACACCCTTATAAAGCTCACTCCTGTAGCATACGGTTGCCGTGTGGAAAAGATTGATTTGAAGGTTCCAGCTGTGAACACACACAGGGAAAAGCCGAAGGTTGTGACAGTGACCCGGTCCACTGAAGATGCTTTGGAGACCGTCCCAGAACATGAGTGACATTGATAGAATGATTTCATCTTTCTCAAATGATATATCTTTGTTAATTTTCTAGATTTTCTCAAATCTTTGATATTATGGCGTAAAAGTGGACATTTTGTGGGTTGCTAGGAGGCTCATTCCATAAGTTCTCAAGGGTGGAAGTGTGCCTATTTCAGCAAGCAACCATTCTGAACAAAAAAAATTAAATTTATTAAATTATTTATTCACACAGCATTTTTGATTCTTTTTTCATCATGTTGTTATTGTTAAATAGACAGATCCCCTATTTGGTTTAGATAAATAATAAAATTATTTCAGTGTTAAGTTTAGGTCCAGGTTTCCTAAGTGTCTGTTCCACTATCATAGAGCAGGCATGATGTTTCAGTTGGTTCGAAAGGTCAGATCTTGGGTTATAATAGGATGATTTGATACATTTTGTTAGCTTCTGCTTTATGATGTTTATTATTAAGGGGAGAGTGAATTGAAATTGCAAAGATGGCTCTGAGCCTCAAAGTTTGCATATTAATGACAGTAGCATGAAATGATTTTTATTTATTTTTTAGGAGCCTGCAAAATCACTGCTTCATTTTTGTTTTCAGGCCAGCTTAGCTGTAGTTGTGGTGTCCTGTGGATGTTACCTTTACCAAGGATATAACCCCCTTGATAAACTTTTGATATTATTAACCACTTAAAGGGTCAGGGAAGTTTTATTCTTGAGTTCTATGGACAAAATGTTTTTTTTTTTCATGCAGTGTAGATACTTACACCTTATTTGTATTTAGATAAATGTATTTAATTTTGGTGAAAGACATTCAGTGTCTCACTTTTAACAGTAAAATTTCTCTTCACAAATTTTTGCCAGACAGCTCTGATTTATTTGTATAGTTGATCTTGAGTGAGGTGTTTATTTTATTGTATAATATTCTTTTAAACTTAAAGGTGGGTAGCAAATGCAGGGATCTGATCATGTTTCACTGGCACATTTTAGAAAAATTCACACAGGTATATTTTAAACAGCATTTCAGGTGTCACAAAATTAAAAGGGAAACCTTCAAATTTCTCTTCACCTGTGCAAGTTTTCAGGAAAATCTTGAGGTCTGAAATAAATGTTAGCAAAAAGATAACAGTCACATGTACTTAATAATAATATAGATTTTAAAATAATAATATAGATTTTTAGAGCGCCATATCCTAAAAGCTCTATGGCGCTTTACAATTTTGAAAATAAATAAAAAGTTACAAAAAACGATAAAAAGCTTGTCTAAAAAGAAGGGTCTTGAGGCTCCTTTTGAATGTGTCTAGTGTAGTCCCAGGCTGCCTCATCTGAATGGGCAGAGCATTCCACAGTCGCGGGGCAGCGACTGCGAAAGCTCTGTCGCCATAGGTCTTCTGATTAGACCGAGGTACATGAAGAAGAGACAGAGAGGCAGACCTGAGACTACGACTAGGAACGTAAGGAGGCACTGGTTCATAAATTAACAAATTGTGTTTGCTTTCCTGGCTTCAATTGCACAGCATTCACACCAAGGGAAAAGCACAATTTGCAGAACTATAGCATGTGCCCTACCTTGAATTTATGAAGTTCTAGAATGCTTTGATTTTAATTCAATGTCAAGTCAATTTCGCTGTGTGACTAAATTTACAGAAATTATCCAAGAAAAGACATGGCTTCTGTTTTTACTCCATTACACAGGAAAACCTATCCACTCTTTGAACGTTTCAAAAAGACTGTTTTTTGGAGATTGTTGATTTAATTACAGTGGAAAAGAGGATACCCCCACAGTGATTATCTTTGACTCAGTTTCACCCATATGCAATGAATAGCAATGAGTTGTGTATCATAAAATAACTGAGATTGCTTTAATATAAAGAGGTAGTGTTACCTAGTTGAGCAACTTTCCATTGGTGCCAATTTGTCTCATGACAAACTACTTAAATTGATGGTACATATTTTTCAGGGGTGGTATTTAATTTTTTTTCATGTTTTGCATTATTTTATTGTAATCAAGAATAGCTAAATCAGACCATGGAACAGAGTGCCACTGGTTTGTCAGTTTTATACTGTTATGTTTTACCCTCTTTAAATAAAGTTGATTATTATTATCATTATTATTCAGGTAATATCTGAAACTGTGAAACAAGATGACAAGCGTTCATATCTCCTCACATTTGAATTACTCAATAAATGACTTCTTTAGTTCCTTTTAAATTGTGAATCTTATTAGTTTTTCTGAAAGCCTGATATATATACCCACAGTTTGCATAGTTTTTTTTCTATTTTAAATTCATTTATTACACGACTCGGCCAGTCAGAGGGCCAAAAACTAAAATCAACCAATCAATATGCACTATTGCTGGTCAATATTCTCTCATTATTACACTTCTGGGTTTTTATACCTGGCTTCCCTTTTTTTCATTTTTCAAAGAAACGTAAGTGTCTTTTACTTTTGGGGTGATTTGTTTTGTCTCATTTAGCAGTCTAGGCAATCTAAAATCCTATCTCCTTTATCTTTACCATTCAGAATACTTGATCTTCTTCCCGTTACAAGAATGTTGTTTGCGGTCCAAAACTGTCCAAAAAACAAAACTTGAACGTTGCATACAAAAAGATAAGGCAAAAAAAAATTTGTTTCGAGCTTTAAATACAGATGTGGTAACCACAAAGTACATAAACTGTTTAAAATTACTCACACGTCTGTGTACTCTCAGTAGATAAGACCCCTCCCTGATAAACCCAGGTGTGACCTTTAAGAGACCAAGCTGCTATTGCTAATTTTTCAATTTTCCTTTTGATCACGGGGCTTCAGAGGACAGAGTCTTGAGGGTAAAGTAAGCTTAAAACTAATCATCGGTCGCATCTTTTTTACATTTTGGCTTTGATAATTCTTCCAATAGGCTTCGACCCCCTGAAGAGACCTAGAGAAGTGATTTCACACTTGGCTGTATCCTCACTTTACTATGATTTGGTGGGAGGTGCAGTTGGAATGAGAAAATAAATCGGATGTATTTCCATTGGGAATGCAAATTTTCTAAATTTGTACAGAACACCTTGAAAAAACAAACACCAAATACATCTGGGAGGAGGAAAGGAAAACAATAACAAATAACATAAGATTATCGCTTTCGTTGGTCATTTCTTTCTTTTTATTTGGTGGCTTCTAAAGAAGCCGTTTTTTAATTTTTTTTGTTCCTTTCTACTTCTTGGTCTTGGCTTTGGTCTTCTTGGCTGTCTTCTTTTTAGGAGTAGCTCGCTTTTTGGGGCTCTTTGTCTTTTTCTTTGCAGCAGTCTTTGTTTTAGGTTTCTTTGCTGCAGTTTTCTTCTTGGCTGGAGACTTTCCCTTCTTGGTTGGAGTCTTCTTCCTCTTCTTCGTAGCTTTCTTAGCGGTAGTCTTTTTCGTTGTTCGCTTCTTAGGCGTGCCAGCCTTTTTTCTTGGCTTTTTAGTGACTGCTTTCTTCTTCACTGGTTTCTTCCTTGGCGCGGCAGGTACTTTTCCAACTTTAAAGGATCCCGAAGCACCAGTGCCTTTGGTGTGTATCAGCTTGCCAGTCTGCACGCCGCGCTTCAAAGCCATCTTTAGATGCGGAGATGGATCTCCAGTGATTCTGTTGTTTGCTGTAATGTATTTCTCAATGGCCTGCCTCGAGGAACCACCTCGCTCCTTCATCGCAGTGATGGCGGTGACGACCATGTCAATGTACGGTGGATGTGCTGCAGCAGGACGTCGAGCTGTTCTCTTTGCTCTTGGTTTTTTTGCCTTTGCTATCTTGCTGCTGGGACTTTTGGATCTTGATCTCGAGCGGGATCTTGAGCGTGATCTTGATTTGGATCGCGAACGTGATCTCGGTAAAACAACAGACATTTTGATCACTAATAAGGCGGGAGAGAAAAAGTTGCTCGGAATAGATTTCACGATGCAAGTAGCGTAATTTCACACTCGCGCCAAGTTTATTAGAAAAGACCCGACGTCTGAGGGAACAGTCCTCTGTCACGAACCAGATTGAGTATCAGAGGCTAACATTTTGGAATTTGTGTTTCTTCCTGGGAATTGTGAACCACTCACTGTTAAGCAGAGCTTCGCAAGAAAACGGTAAATTGAGGAAAACTGAACTATAAGAACCAGCCTTTCGTGTGTGGTTCCAAAGCTGTCCCCGCTTAATGTATTCCTGGGTATTTTTAATTTCTTTCTAATCAAGCCAGGTGTCACAAGTGAATGTGAATGGTATTTAATGCAAATCATTTAACGACCTCAGACAGGATGCTGTTAAAAACGTTATGGGATCAAAAAGTGAGGATTAGGAAACAAGTTAAGCCAAAAATGAACTAGGATAATTGAATTCCAAGTTTCTGTTGGCTGCCGCGAATGCGGGAAACAAAGACAGATTACTCGGTCGCCATTTTGCTTTGTTCAGATGCGCTTGATTTATTGATGGAGAGATGGACTGCCTGTCTCTTTTCCCCATCTAGATTTGACGAATTCATGTTTTCTATGCTAATGGCTCAGAACTGTACTGTTGTTTGTTAGATTATTTCATCATTCAAATAATAGTTTAGAAAGTGAACTCAAAGGAACTCTCTGTGTGTTTTTGTTATTGCCATGCTCAAAGCCGCTAGCAGCAAACAGATTTCTTATAAAATCTCATTCAATATTGTGTATGCCTGATTTGTAAAGGGTACTCTGCGAAGAAATACTCACAAATTTTCTCCTGAAAGAGGGTTCTTGACTCACAGAATAAAGATTTTAGCTGTTCTTTTATGCTGAAGACTTCCGATTTTGACCCACATCAGAGTTCAATTTTTTACTCTCTGTGATTTCGTCTTCATGGTTGACACCTGAATTCCTGACAAAAGGCGCTTTTTTCTGATAATGAAAATTTTCCCTGTAGTTTAATAACCAAGGCTTGCCTGGACACAGCGATTGCTAAATTTAACAGACTAGAATCCTAGTTATCTAAGAAAGTATGTTACTTTATTAAGCGACTATTAAGGAAAAGTGAGTCTTTCAATACGTCAAATTACTACCGCCATTTTGGATGATACGAGTATGTTTCATGTTAGACCTGTAGCACTTTGTGCTACCTCACTGTATACTGAAATAAAATGACCAAATACATTCAAACAAAGTCAAATCCATACTATGAATAATAGAAAAACATTTCAAGGCTTCATCGGAATGGTTAAAGACATTTTTTAGCGCTGCGAAGAGTATATTCAACCGGTAGTTTAACATATGGCCGCGTAATTTAAATTTGCTTTAAAAGCGTGATTATCCAACGATAAAACTCAACAAAGTTTTTTTTCAAGCACATCCATGTTAATAATAGCAAGCAATAGACAATAATTCCCCGACTGATCCTATACGGTTCCATTTATAGCATTTTAATTTTCTTCAAACTGACCATGGAGGTTTTCCGCAATAACAAACACTGTTTGTATAAATTTAGTAGCAGAAACAAAGCTACGTAGAGCCAAGTTGTTCGAAGGCCGATTAAAGGTTAAATTTTAATCCGGGTTTCTTTAGTCCTTGTCAGTTCGAGAGCCTTTTAATTTTTGGGATAAGTTTCTCTATTCTATTTAGAGCATTCAATCACCAAATTGTAGGCAAGAATAATTATACTGAATTTCTTTCAAAGCCTTCAGATCTCAAATCAGATCTCACACTAACCCTGTGTTGTCCCCAGCTTTGAATCACCTGGCCCAAGATAATAACACTTATGAACATTCTTCCGTTATTGTCTCATTTATAATGTATTTTACCTTCCTTAATTGATTTGTTCTGTACATTTTTTAGGCTTCGCATCAACAGAGGACAACCTCTCTTCTGACTTCTTCAAAACGAAAATTGGAATTATTTTCCTACGTGCAAAAACACAAGAATCACGAGGGAACAGGCGTTTAGGTGGTTAGTACTATTTCAATTCAGGTATTTTGTGGTAAAAATAAAAAAATTAATAAATAACTTACTAGTGTTCCGTTTTCATAATTTTTTTGCTTTCTGGACGCGTATAAATTTTTTGCCTTTTTTTTTTTCTGAAATGATAGGCTTAGGCGCTGTGATACAGAATGAAACTGAGTTAGAGATGGACATGCACGCAAGCCAGTTGCTTTGCCGGAGTGCTTTGATGCACAGTCTTTTCACATTGACAGTTGATCGAACCAGAGCTATAAGATCGAACTCTATCGGGCCAGGGTGTAAAATCGACTGATGTATGTCTGAATCTGACAAAAATCAAACGAGAAACTGTTTTACAGGAAAAAAATAAAACAAAACAAAACAAGATCGTGTTCAGGAATCTACCCTCAAGTTCTCGACATACTTTCGGTTTCCACTCCCGAGAAACCATCCAGGAACTTGAAAGTGAACGACGGACAAAAGAATACTGCTTCATCCGGTCAGCCAAGCAAGGATCCTTTATTTTAAAACAAACTCTGGAATCTTTCTTTCACATCATTTCAAAACTGCCTGCGAAGTTCGCTCCTTGAACAACTGCTAAGTTATCATACACAATGTGACTTCTTATATAGATACCACAATCTTTTTTAGAACCCTTTCTTTTTTTTCTTGCTGACCACTTGTACTGAAGGCTTTGAACAGACTAAACTTAAAGAGTATTATTGTCTGTTTCACGCTTTTCGTCGCCCAGGCCGCTTTCAAATGAATTTCTATTGCTCCTGGGGCTTGTAATTCTGCAGGGGAAAAATAGATTGATGGTTAGATCTGCAAAATACATTTCTTTCGTGCAATGCGGAATGTTGCGGTAAAGAGGAAGTAGATTCTAAGCATCATTCTTCTGGAAACGAAGCAACGTGCCGCTAGCCGTCATGTCCAAACCTCCCAACAAAAAGTTGAACAAACTGAATTTGACTATAGCCCCATCAACTACGGTGCCTGATCCAGTATTACCGTGAGTATAAGCTCGCTTTTAATCATTGTCTTGTCGTCTCGAGGTCAAATTCTCCCGCCCCTGGCTTTTAGTTCATTTCAACATGTCGCGTACGAAATAAGCCTTGTGCTTATGTCCTGTTCTGCTCTGCAGTAACGATGCTGCTGGCATTGGCTCGCAAAAAGTGGAGGAGATACGAAAGAAATTCGATGAATTGAACTTGGATTCCTTACAGCGCGAGAGGTTAGAGGCGTTTCTAGCTGAAAAGAGGAAAATTGGCGAATTGAACGCCGAAGATTTTGAAAAATTGGCCGAATTAGGCGCAGGAAATGGTGGCGTCGTGACAAAGGTTTTGCACAAGCCGAGCGGTCTGATAATGGCTCGTAAGGTAAGCGGGTGATCAAGAATATTTGGAACCCAATTAGATTCCCAGTCGAATCTACTTTCAATTTAACGCGTTATTTTGCAAATTGTTCTCCAGATATCGGTCAGGAACACGTTCTCCAGTCATTCCAAACGGTTTCTGCTCTCTGTCGCACCTATTTTTGAGGAGTCTATGACCTCAGGAATTTCTGTACTATTTTTGATCATTTTTCCCAAATAACTTGTGTTTCTTCTCATGTGCAGCTAATTCATTTGGAAATTAAACCGGCTATAAGGAACCAGATCATCAGAGAACTGAAGGTTTTACACGATTGCAACTCACCCTACATCGTTGGATTTTATGGGGCCTTTTACAGTGATGGAGAAATCTCTATTTGTATGGAACACATGGTACGTTCAAAGATTCGTGCATTCGCGAATGTAATGATCATTGTTGTTTATTGTGTACTTCCCCCTAGGAAAACATTGTAAAGCTACGCATGAACTAGCAACATATTCGTCGAGTTGAAATTATGTAAAAGCCGAATTGCCTTCTCAGAATGGGGACTGATGTATAAATAATTCACCGGTCGTTTGCCCCACGTAGAACGCGGGCAGTTTTTGCAACAGCTCGCGAGGTTTTCAGCTAGCGGTTCAAATGGGCTAGCTGTTGAGCGCTCGTCTGTACCATTTGTGAATAGGTAGAGTTATCAAAGTTAAATTGAGGAACGCGCGGCTAGATGCGTTTAGTAGGACCTTCTACGTATAGATACGTTTACTTTTCGTCTCGAGATCCGTCAGTTAAGAATTAAAGGCACTCAAGCTCACAGTTGATGGCGGCATTTCAATCGAGCTTGTAATTATGTTGCGCTGTTCTGCAAAATGCAAATAAGATTAGAGTTATCGCCTGGGCCACTCAAAAAAGCAATTAAAGCGACTTGTTTTTTTTTTTTTTTTTTTATCTTTTATATTTTTGGAGATAAATCGCTACTTCAGTAGCATTTAATTTCCTGAGGATATGCATCTGGCAAAGTAGCAGAATTCAGTTTGGAACTTCAAGAACTGCCCTCGCTGGAACGTGACCCTGCAAACATGGTTATTTCTCTATTTATTGAATTATTAAGTTGGGTTTGGCTAGCTCAAACCAAATTTTTCCAACGGCTAGAATTGTCCTTTTTGCAAATGATAGTATCTTGTCACTCCAAAATTTTATCACTGACATGATCAAGCATTGCACAGTTGTGTTTTCTGGGCAGGAAAAGTTTGCATTTAGCTCTCCTATCCTCACACCTGCAAACAGACTGATTTGCATATTTAAATCCTGTTTAGTGTTCCTATCTAAATTACACACTCTAGGTGTACATTTTTCTGATTGGTGAATTGAACAGTTGAAAATTACCTGTGCTGATGTAAAGTGCATGTCATGATTCTGAGAGTCTAGGCAGTGAATCTGATCCCTTTTAAATGTTTTGGTTGTCTGTGTTCCTTATGATACCCAGGTTAGATGCTTACTTGTTATGTAACATAAGTAAAAAGGGGATGTCATCTCAACAAGCACACATTTGTTGTTGTTTGTTTATTGGTGTCAAGGTGTGGACTATCTTCTGTAAATGAGATACAGCTGGTAACCATTGCGTTAATTTTTTTGTGTTTGTGTGTGGGAACAATGTCTGCAATTTTTTTAGGGTGCCTATGCAAAAAAAAAAAAAAAAAACTTTGGAAGTTATTTAAAGTCATTAAAGGAATTTTCTTCAATAAAAATCAAGGCTTAAGCTGCTCTTAAACCGATCAAATGAAAATGAATATGAACACAGTCAAACCCTGAAATATCATACAGACAAGCCCTTGTTCAGCACAATATTGTCTTTGCTTCTAAGAAATGTGTGACAGACAGAGCTAAGAATTGATATTCCTCTCTAGGGAGTGAAAGTGTGACTGAGGTGAAATAATTATCTTGTTGATCTTATATTCAGGATGGTGGCTCCCTGGACCAAATTTTGAAAAAAGCTGATCGAGTACCAGAGGATATTTTGGGAGTTATCACAATTGCTGTAAGAACAAGTTGATAGTATGTATAGCAGATAATAAGACAATCAGTCATTTGTAGTCTAGGATTAAAGCAGGTAGTAGTACCTCAAGGATAAAAAAAACTTGAATTTTTAGAAAGGTGAGTTTAATTTCCAAAATTGTGCTAAAGCCATGAAGGCTGAAATAAATGTAAAATCCAGCTTTAATTGGATTGAAATGTGTGTTAACTTGGACGGTGTATTGTGGGCAAGAGCACAAAGAAAACTGAACACTCAACCTGAAATCTTTGTTTCTCTGGAAGAGTTAGACATGTTTCTCTATGTAGTTTACTTGTCTAGGACTTAACTTCTGTCTAAAGAAGACTTTGTGTAGATACAAGGCCTCAAGAGATCAATTAGTGGGTTGCAAAACGTTTCTTGCCCAATTGTCAGTTGTATGAAAATTGTTCTCTTACAGGTTTTAAAAGGTTTAAGCTACCTTAGAGATAACCACAATATTATACATAGAGGTATGTATTATAACCATGGTAAATAGTTTGTGGTACTGAACTGAGTGTTCCATCCAGAAGGGAACCTCCTTCTATCAATGAGTGCTACAGTATACATCAATGTAACAATGCAAATGATGTGTTTTTCACCATGGTTATCATGATAAGTGATTAACAAACATTTGATTGTTTGTCTCAGAGTTCTCAGTACAATTGTAGGTCAAGCTATTAATTGAAGAGGGGGGTAGTTTTACTGCTATATTGCTAGTTTTTTTCAGGGATGAGGTCGAATGATTACGTGTTACTATTTGCAAGCACGATTGTTTGTTGCTTTTGCCACTTAGATTGAAATGGGTAACCATTCAATCCCATTTCTTGACAAAGATAAGAATCAAAGCAGTTGAAATATTGCATTCCTTAATTGATGGCTTTTCCTTTGTAATTGATAGACCCAAAGTCATGAGACAAATGATTAAACAAATTAATCTTAATTACCGTTTGTACAAGTTCATGGCAAAAACTGCCCAAGATAAAACCCCTGAACAATTACAACTGCTACCTCTAATAGCTGAAATCATAGAAATGTAGACAGCCCAGTTTTTTAACATTATTTACCCAATATGATTTATCTTTCATAGTGGAAAACCGCCTCCCGGTTAGCTCAATCGGTATAGCGCTGGACTGTTGTGCGGGAGGTCGAGAGTTCGACTCCGGCCAGACCAACACTCAGGGTCTTTAAATAACTGAGAAGAAAGTGCTGTCTTTGTACTAATATCTGCAAATGGTTAGACTTTCTAGTCTTCTCGGATAGGGACGATAAATGGAGGTCCTGTCTCACAAGCCCTTATATGTGATGAAAATTGTGGGACGTTAAAGAACCCACGCACTTTTTGAAAAGAGTAGGGCACATAGTGCACGGTGTTGTGGTCTATCCTTGCATAGTGTCTAATCTAGGGTGAATTGGGGAGGGAAGGTGAGATCAATACATGGACTGAAGTGGCTGCATAGTGCGCCTGATGAATTCTGACGTCCGATTTCACCTTAACTGATTGTAAAGCGCAACTGATTATCTATATAGTAGTTTGCGCTATATAAATGTTAAATTGTTGTTGTTGTTGTTGGAACCATAATCTTGCCCCTTATCAAATTTAGGCATGTTTTGTTAAATTTGAAAGGTTATTCAGGCTAATTTGTGGAACACCACAACTTCATAAACTTGCAAAAAATGGTGTGATAATTACTATATCTGTATTTTTCATAATCAGACG
Source organism: Stylophora pistillata (assembly GCF_964205215.1). Classification (NCBI taxonomy): domain Eukaryota; kingdom Metazoa; phylum Cnidaria; class Anthozoa; order Scleractinia; family Pocilloporidae; genus Stylophora; species Stylophora pistillata. Next base: position 1,896,571 of record NC_142522.1, on the reverse strand, counting down.
TCAAGCCCTCAAATATTTTAGTGAACTCCCGTGGTGAAATCAAGCTTTGTGACTTTGGAGTCAGCGGACAGTTAATTGACTCAATGGCAAATTCTTTTGTTGGCACAAGATCTTACATGTCGGTAAGTAGAATATGTTGATAACTTACTTGCCATTGGTGAAATGATGGTGGTTTTGTTATTATGCATTAGGTGGCTCGTACCTGTTTTCATCTTTTTGATGGTTTGTAACTTTGAAAGAATACAACAGAAAGACTGACCAAGGCCAGTTGAACACTTTTACAGGGTTGAATTACATAATCATTGGTTATCCAAAAATAAGTGTCATTTCGTCACTAGCAGTTTCCATGGCAACGCTTTCATAGGCTTATTCAGACGCATTTTTTAGCTTGTGGCTTAAATGATTCAAAAACTAACCCAGTGACCCCCTGATTTTTATCAGTGATTGCTTTTGGCACTTGAAAAGGAAAATGCACTGAGATTTTTAAAAAATTCTACGAAGCGGAATTTCAGAAAATCTACAAAAAGGGCAATTTTCACACATCGCAAATTTTCTTTCGTAGAATTTTCTATTTTTTTTTTCTGATGATTCCTTTCGACGTTATTATCATATTGTAACAATAAAAAGAAGGGGTCACCGGACTTGTTTTCATGCAATAGCTTTCATGAGTTTAGCAATTTCCACGCGCATTCTCGCGCATTTAAAAATCTGGATTCTGTAAGATCGACATTTGCTCATGATCTGTTTTAGCTACCACTGACAATTGCGTGTGCTCGCGCGAGCACCTACAATCTGATGTTTACAGACGTTTACTGCTTAGAAAATCATTAAACAGCCATCAAAGACAGCCTCCCGAACTCATCTTAAAAATCCTACACATGACTTCTGGCTACATCATATTATTTTCCTTGAAGTTTCAAAGTCTTCTTCCACTTCAGGTAGATTATCCTTCACTTGAGTTCTTCTTTTTTCGCTGTCGCAAGATTTCATACCGGTTGAATATTTCTTTTAAATGTGAAGTGAAGCAACCTTCACTTTTCCGAAAATCATCTTCGTTATCTTAGTTTCTATCTCCTGCATTCACAGTGGCCGCTCAACACATCAAATACAAGCTCTTAGGTAAATTTCTCACATAAGTAGAAAAAAATCCTTGTGCCGCCATCTTTGTTTTAAATTTTTGTCTTTTAATCTCGCGCTTCTTTCGCACGTTTGTCTCGCGCGTGACGCAAGAGTGATCTGTTCTCCACGCGAGGAAACTGGTACGAACCACCTTAATAGAAATTACATGTATTTAACCTTTCACCTCTTCAGAATGACCAATGAGTATTTTCTCCCAACCAAATTAACCAAACCAATACAAGGGATATTGTTTGATTTAAGAACAAATTCTCATAGCTAGAATTATGAGAAATGTACAGCAGATTGTTGGGTGAATTGACAGTGAGATTGTTAGTGTAAAAGGGTTGAAATATAACAGTTAAAATGCAGCATGAAAGCTTTACTTTAAGGGTGTTCTAAGCAGACAAGTAAACATTCCACAAACAAGTTTAACTGATATGGAAAATGTGTTAGAGGGAAGGCTGTCCAGTTTTCCTCATCTGATTTAATGGCTGGTTACTAAGCTTCAGACAAACTCAACACCGAAAACTATGAAAAACTGCATTGAATGAAGACATACCTGTCCACGAATGGCAGCAAAAGGTCAAACATGTCATAAAGGACTAAAATTCTCAGAAAGACGTTAACGTGTATTTTATATCTTGGTAAAAGCCAAGGGAACAACTTATCTAAGTTTTAAAAATTTCCGCATAATCTGGCGTCTTTTCCACATAATCATCGCTTTCTTTGGCATAAAATTATGTTTCTGAAAATTTCCGCATAATTTTCCATTTTTTCCGCACCCTATTAGGTGCCATGTTAAGAGATTATTTTTTCTGAGTACACAAACTCTGTAGAAGTAAGAATAAGCCATAAGGTGGGAACTAAAGATAGAGAAGATTCACCTCATTTGAAATTAAACTTTGGAATTTTTTCAATTCTCAGCCTGAGAGACTTCAAGGAGCTAATTACACGATTCAATCTGACATTTGGAGTTTTGGATTGTCACTGATTGAAATGGCAATTGGAAGATATCCAATTCCACCACCTGAAGAAAACCAAAAAAGCACAAGTCCATCGCACCTCATGAGGTTACCTCCAGGAACAAGGCCACCAAGTGGTGTGAACAATGATGCAAGACCAATGGCGATATTTGAATTACTGGACTATATTGTGAATGAGGTGATGTGAACAGTCTTAACAGTAAACTGCTAAAAGTCATATGGATCAATTTTTAAGGGCTTAATCTTGAGAGTTAGCTAGTAGATGTACATAAAATTGGTGTAAATGGAGTAAGAAAGTTCAGTTGTTTTTCTCTCCTCCACTGTTCCTGGGCCCAGTTGTTCAAAGGCTGATTAGTAGTAACCCAGGGTTAAATTTTAATCCAGGTTTCTTTATTTATCTATTCAAGAGCTTTTTGGGGATAATCTTCTCTATTCTTTTTAGAGAATCTTATCAAATTGTAGACAAAAACAATTATACTGAATTTTCTTTTGAAGCATTCAGATCTGAAATCAAATTTCTCATTAATCCTAGGTTATCCCAACCCATGCTTTTAGGAGATTTAGCTGATCAACCAGTATGTTACTCTAACTTTTAGTAATCAGGGGCAGGTTGTTTAAAATTATTTGACTGTATAGCTGCACATTTCTGTGGTGTGTATATATTGTTGTCGCTGAAGTTATACATTTTTGTTCTTTATTGGATAGCCTCCTCCCAAACTTCCACCAGAGCAATTTTCAGCGGAGTTTTGTGAGTTTGTCAACAAATGGTAGGCAAATGCTTCCTATTCTCTTCCTTATGATTTTTATGAAGGATATTTATTGCCAAACTTAGACCTAAATGTTTAGGGAAGTTAGTTGTGTTATACTGAAATGCACTAGAGATCAGGACATTCCAGCAAACATCTAAACCTCACAGTAATCTATTATATTCTGTTTCAGTCTTGTTAAGAATCCTTCAGAAAGAGCTAATCTCAAAGTCTTAATGGTAAGTTCAGTAAAATTTGTAGAAGGAGTTGTAGAGGGTTATCTAAGTGAGTTGTCTTTTTACTGGGGTCAGTGTTTTTCGTACAGTTCTCAGACACACAGAACAGTAATGCTTGGGAGATTATTATTTGCAAAATAAACGTGGATTTTTTGTAAAGGTTTTGCAAATAGCATCATAATTTAACCTCCCAAAACAGCAACAAACCTCGCCTTCAGTCTGGCATGTGGAGGCAGTATTAAGTTCTAAGCAGTAATGTGAATAAGACATAGTTTGCTGGTACTTTGGTATAAGGATTTAATGAATGTAACTGGGGAATTACAGTTCATTGATCCAATTTTTCCACACTCCTATCTAGTTACTTCATCAGGGGTGATCTAATTGTTGCAACAAGAGGTTCTTTTATATGCTCACAAGGTGTAAATTGGCATCAGGTAGTGAGCCACCATCTTCATGATTCAAAGGAGTGTGGGCAGAGTTTATATCCCAGGTTTCCAAACAAAGGTGCTAGTGATAACACCAATTAGTGATAACAATTTTAGAATTGTCCCAATCGAATGGTTAGTTAGGCATGTGTGCTTTGACAAAGCTGAATTTTGCAAAAGAAGACAGCTTTTTGATGCTCTTTTAAAGGTTGGGTCGATGAAATGCAATTCCCCGGTTACATTCATTAAATCCTTAAGCCAGAGTAACATCAAACTTTGTCTGATCATCCACCCGGTTGCTTTGTGAACTTTATTATATCAGAAACGCAAATAATATGCTGTCGGTACTGGGGATAATCAGTGATGTACAAGTATCCTATCCAAGGGCAGTACTGAGGGACCGAGGCCAGTAGGCAGATTTTTAGTGACACAATTTTACTGTATAACTTTTTTGAAAAAGAAGTGGACATCCTAGAAACATTATCTTCCCCTCTCAACAAGTGAAACTCTGGTGGGTCTTTTAGCTCACCAGTTAGGAAAAGTGATGTGTCTTTGCTGAAATACAAAATTGAAGGAGTTATCCTTTATGCCTTGAAATTAATCTGCGCATTTTCTATGGTGTTCTCTATGTACATACATTTCCCGCAGTACTGAGTTGAAGAATTTCTACAACAATCAAGAATTTCTTAAGTTGGTTATTGTTTCTTTTAACCGCCTCCCGGTTAGCTCAATGGGTAGAGCGCTGGACTATTGTGAGGGAGGTCAAGGGCTCGAGCCCTGGCCGGACCAACACTCAGGGTCTTAAAATAATTGAGAAGAATATGCTACCTTTCTATAACATCAAGAAATGGATATTCTAGTCTTCTCGGATAGGGAAGAATAAAAGGAGGTCCCATCTCCTACAGGGTTAGGGGCAGGAGACGTTAATTTCCCACGCACGAGATTACTGTGTGATGGATGTCCTACCCTGGGGTGGGATGGGTGGGTAACAGGAGCCCCGTTAATACCAGTGTTTACTACACTGAAGGAGCCCTCCTGTATAAATATAGGTGTCTACTTCTACTTCTACTTTTAATCTAATGACTTAGCTGTTGATTCAGTGAGGAAAAATTGGATGCTAGTCACTCATTGGGATAAGAGGTTTAGGGCTTCTTGTTTAAAAAAAAAAAAAGGTAAACGAAAGTCAATGACCCCTCCTAGAAATGTGTTGTATTAGCTATCAGTTTTGTGTACAAGATTTGCTGCAAATGGTTTTAAAGTGGAAATGATTTGCAGAATGAAAAAAGGACTGCATTGAAACAAGATGGTCTTGTTGTAAAAATCTTGAAGACCATTACCTTTTTACTCTATCTGTTTCTTACAGAATCACGATTTCATCAAGATATCTGAGTCAAAAAAGGTGGATTTTGCTGGCTGGGTTTGTTCAGTTGCCCGTCTATAGCAAGTGACTGGTTGCAGTACCTACTGATGAAAATGAAATGAATTGGATTATTGGCACAGAAAGAGCTTGTTACTCTTATTTAAGTTGCATCGAGAACATGACAGAATGAAACGAAAAGGTCTTGTATGCATTGGAACTATTAATTGTGTTGTGTATTGGATTCAGAGCAGCAAAAGACTGCCTTGGTTTGGGAGGGAATGTAAACAAGTTGCAGACTCAAGGAGATGCAAACAATTATCAAAGCACCTCAGGTATACAGATTTCCACTAATGTGTATCTGAGCGCCTTTGCATTACAACACTGCTGTTTACCAAGGAGTGCTGTGGAACAACAATAAAGACCTGAAATCAAACATAACTCCTAGATATAAGGCAATGATAGGATGGGACATGGAGGGTGGAGTGGGGCCAGGTGTTACATGTCCCAAGCCACCTCAACCATCAATTGTAACTCTAGCTGCATGAAAATAAGCGGATTTCTTTATAATAATGTGATTATTGTATATTATTAGCTTTTTGGTGTATGCTGCAATTTCTTACTTTAGTTTTATTGAGGGTCTACTTAAGGGTCACATTTGGATTGTTTAAAAAAAAACTGTAAAATTTTGATTATAATCTGCCTCCCCCCCTTTTCCCCACCCCCCTCATCTTTGGCCCATCTAAGTTTAATTACCCCACCTGAAAGGTATTCCTTAACAAATATGGTCATCTGTAAATACTAGACTTCTCCTTCTCACCCTCTTTTTTATGTGCTCCTTCAATTAGATCACATGCACACAATAGTCAGAACAATTCTAGAATAGAGCAATGATTAACTGTGAGAAGTCTCATCTAGTACTTCAAAATCTGCAGAGCAATGATTGACTATAAAAAGAACTGAGAAGGGAATTCTGATATTATTTTTCCTATTTTCTAGTCGCAAAAAATTCAGTTTTTAAAAAGTGCAGACTTCTTTAATTTGGCCAGATTCAAAAGGTTAATTGAATTTTCAATCTAAGTCCTACCCCTAGAGGTGAGCTTACTTAGAAGGCACTGAGATATTGTATAAGCTCAGAGATAATTAAAAAGGATTTTACAAGAATGACTGTTGTAGGAATCAGATATCCATTCTTCAGAAACATTGGTATATGGTACAAATGCACTTTCAGTTTTCCTAATGTTCACCTGACCTTTCTTTTCAAAGAATTTGGAAAAAAGAGCTGTAGTCCAAAGTACTTGCAGGGCACGGGTGTGTGTTTCTGGAAAGATGCAGTCTCTTTTATGGCCCCAAAAGCTGTTTTTGTTTCCATCTTTCATCATTTTGAGAAGATGTTTACAGTTTTGAAAGGCAAATTAAAAATATCAGGAAAATAAATGAACTGTTTTTTGGGGGGATAAAACCTGTTCTTTTTTCCCTTTTTTTTTTTTTTTTTTTTACATTTTCAAAATATTACTCTGGGCCTAAAGAGTTCCCTGGGCTTTTTTGAGGAATGAGCCCTGTTAGCCTTCCACATGACACCAACATTCTGCAATGGAGCACTGTCTCCAAGGTTGTTTCCTTAACTACCGGGTAATGAGAGCATTTGGTGGTTTATTAAAGTGTAGATACATTGAGTTTGCATGCTTCAGTAAATATGAGATACAGATGTAAAAATGAGGAGACATTATAACCATTGAAATTTCTGAAATTTATTCTGACATTTATATTTTGCATTTGATTGACCTTTGCATTTCTAACTGTGATCTTTATTGACCAAATTTTACATTTTCACAGTTTCCTGTGTCAAAACTCACCAATTTGTGTCCTTTCCCCAAAATATAGCTAAGATCATGAGCAATGATGTCTGTGACAAAGGTTTCTATTTACAGGGTTCGTACGGCGCCTCTTGAGAACCCTTGAATTTCAGGAGGCCGAAGTTCAAGGCCTTGAAAGTACTTGAATTTCGTTTTGGGTCCTTGAAAGTCCTTGATTTTTTATTGAACAACATCGAAAAATATCTGCTTCTGTTTTGCGCCATCCGTAAACCCAAAACATAGATGTTAGCAGAAACATTTTTCTTGGTTTTGAGGTAAAATTGTCATTACAAAAAGTCCTTGAAATTTCTAAGTAGGGTCCTGGAAAGTCCTTGAAAAGTCCTTGAATCTTTGGCCAGAAAAAGTGTACGAACCCTGTATTTAATATAGTTCATTAGTTCTTAAGTTCAAAACTACAGAATACATTATTCAGAGAGACAAAGTTCAGGGGACGTTCGCTCCGACGAAGGGCTCACGCTCGAAACGTCAGCTTTTGTAATCATTACGGTGGCCAATTTACCATTTCAACTTTGTTAATATATCCAAATTATTTCGTTACCCCCACCGACGCAGCCCCAAACAGTTTCTTTAGAAACTATCAGCCGATAATCAACAATGTTTGCTCTGTGAAGGTGTAGTCTGATCGTCCGGGTGAGTGTAGTCCTGAGAAGGACTGTTGTCGGTGGCAGTGACTGACGTTTCGACAACCTGTGCGGAAGTCATCATCAGAGTCAAGTGAGTGATTGTTGTCAGTAGAATGACAACAATCACTCACTTGACTCTGATGATGACTTCCGCACAGGTTGTCGAAACGTCAGTCACTGCCACCGACAACAGTCCTTCTCAGGACTACACTCACCCGGACGATCAGACTACACCTTCACATGTTACCCCCGGGTTCAAACCATTTACTACAATGTTTGCTCTATAGAAGTGAACACTTGGAGATGGGCATGGAGGTGTTTCTGCTTTACTATGGGCAAACATTTAAGTTCTGTTGCCCTAGATTGATCTTTGCCAAAGTTCATAACTTTTAGTTACCCCTTTCAAACTCTAGACTCTAGGCTTAACTCTAGATAGGAGTAAAATTTGGGTCAACATCAATACAGATATGGCTTTCAGCCATTTTTCAAACTGAAAAGTAAGCCACTTCATTACTGCAGCATGTCAACTGGGATGAAGCAATAAACCAATTCAGTGGATTATGTCTACTGAAGCAATTGAGGACCGCTTCCTTGGTTGAAAAGATAATAACTGAACTGCTATCTGTGAAGTTGGTATTGCCTGTCGATATGTCCCTTGATTCCTGGGTCAAGCCAGGTTAGAGTGCATTATGCGTCGATGAAGTTTCAACAGCTCCCCCCCTCTCCTTGACTTGCCACTTTCGATTCAAATTCCTCACCTCAGCCAGCCGAGATTCAGTTCCCAACCCACCCCTCGTGCACCGACGACAGCTAAATGCCAGTGAGTTCTCCCGAGAAGGTGTCGAGGCTTCGAACTGATCGGCGCACAAGACCCAGTGCACGAGTGGTATAGTTAGATTAAGGAAGGCGCTCTCCTCGCGTGTCTGATCTCAAGTGCGCGAGTTCTCGCTAAGCGCTTGCCATGCAGGTGTACAAAGAGCAAAGTCGATTAAACCCTTGTGAGAAAGGAGACAGGGAGGGGAGGGGAGGGGAGGTGGAGAAGGAGTGATTGGACATGACAAGCAAGAGAATTGGACTTGTCTGGAAAGTTGCTGGTATAGGATGAGGTTTCGTGTCTGTATTTTATTCCTTCCATCATTCCTATAATATTTGGAAGAGTCAGTGTTTCCTTGGATTGAAAACTGAGAGTTTGTAGAAACCAGGACCAGGTTGACGGTAGAATGTACTTCATGATTTTGAGCCATCACCTTGGTGCGGGAAGCCTCAGTGCACTCTTAGTTCCAAGTGATCCGGAAGATGAGTTACCTGAGAGGAGAAAATTTGGATCAATTTGGAATTATTACGTTACGGCTTTGTTTTTTACCTTTAATCCTTTTGCAGAAAAAAAAAAAAAAAAAAATGAGAGATTAGTTAGCATTGATAGATCCGCCAATCAGATTCTGGAGACTTAGAAATACTTTGACATACTAGACGGCATTATGTTATAAACAAATGAGCTGTGTTTAAAAAAGATCATAACATGGAAATGTCTCTCAACCACTGAGTTAGCACCACATAGCTGGATTCGCACAGATCAAGGTAAGGAAAGAACACATACGGTTAGACGAAGCTCTCCGAAAGGCTTTAATGAGTTCTCTTAGAACCTTAAGGGTTGCTTTCCCCCTCACTCGACTTATGTCGAATTCCGGTCGCTAATATTATTTGTTGATGCTTGACTGAAAGATGCAGTTGGCATAGGGCGGATTGAGCAGCTCATAACAATTTCTCCAAGAAGTGTTTGAATGAGCCACTCAACCTCGGTTTGTCTGGTTTTAAGAGGAATTTATCCGAGACATGGGAGAGTCCGGCGAAATTCAGCGACTTGAACGTTTTGTGGGATAAATTTTGGAGTGGGAATGATCCTCCTGAGGGCCTGCACGAAACCCTGAGGTAAAGGCGTATAGACTTTCCAACAGCCTGAACAGTAAATATTCAATCTGGTCTTCCAGTTCACGATCAGTTAACCATAAATTGAATTTTAACAGCGCTAGTTCTTAAGGACTCTGTAGGTATTCAAACAAACCTGTTGACAATTGATTTATGGCCATTTTCTTCAGTAATCCGCTTCAATTAATTCAAAGTTTCTGAGACAAAGATCTTTGCAAACTGTCTGAGAGATTAGTGCCCATAATAAGCTAATCCTTGAAAAGTGGGAGGGATTAAAATTCATCTCATAGGTCAGTTTAGTCACACGATTGTACTTACACCTAATGTTCGTTGTCTTAGACGGAGACATGAAACCTGGCCAAAATTTGTAGGCACCTGAAAGTAATTCTAAACAGGAGTGATTTTTATCGATGTAGTTTGACTTTGTGAAAAACGCCTGCTACTTAATAATTGGATGACCATACCGCTCTTCAGCTTTGTAATTTAGGCCGGTATTATCTTCTTTTCTTTTGGTTTTGTTTTGCTTTTCTGTCGGGGAAAAAGCGACAGGGTTTACTTTTCAATGGGAGACATGGCGGGCTGATTTTGGACAAGGGAGTGATTGTTCATAAAATGGTTAGTTGGTCATCGGATAGAACAAATTACTCTTTTCAACGGAAAACACTTCAGGTGATAGTTATCACATGTATACCTCCGTCGGAAAAAAGCTGCTTCCTTGTCTGTTTTGTTTGCTTGTCTACAGACCAAAGCTGGTCTAACGGAAGGCTGATTTCTTAGAAAAGTGGTCCCGCATTAAAATTGATAACTAGACACAAAAATGTTTTACACGTGGTTTGTATGAGTGTTGATCATTTTCAACTAACAAATGTAAGACTACTCGTTCAGTTTTGGTTTCGTTCACTACTAGAAAAATAATGGGGCTGCAGGGCGTTTGAAATGTAGGAGGGGAGGGGAGGGGAGGGGAGGGGAGGGGAGGGTCTTATTCTTCACCAGACCAATCGCATACTCCTTCAAGTTTTACTTGGAATGTCCCCTGTGTAGTTCAATGGCAAAAGCAAACCTGTTTTCGAACACATTTCCTTGTCATCGCTTGTCGCGCATGATAAGTAAGGAAACCGTAAAGCAAGATTCCGGCCTCAAATCGATCAGACCCTAGCCTGTCAGCGAACAATCGCTATGCTTCGCAACTTCTCCGTAACGTTGAAATGGTAGAGGCCATAGACAAGACAGGTAAGTAAATTGGACTTGTCTGGAAAGTTGCTGACCAAAGTTAAGGTTTGAGATATAATAAATATATGAAAATCATATATTTTGAACTGCGGTATTTGATACGTATGATGCACGATCCTCGCAGTAGATAGCGCTATTTAAGCAATAGCGAAATTCAGACCTGAAAAAAATCAGGCCTGTACGGGACTCGAACCACTGACCTCTGCGATACTAGTGCAGCGCTCTTACCAATTGAGCTAACAAGCCAACTGAGAGCAGGCCGTTAAGTTGATTCATAATGAACCCGTGAAAGTGATAAATGAGATAGAATAAATATATGAAAATCATATATTTTGAACTGCGGTATTTGATACGTATGATGCACGATCCTCGCAGTAGATAGCGCTATTTAAGCAATAGCGAAATTCAGACCTGAAAAAAATCAGGCCTGTACGGGACTCGAACCACTGACCTCTGCGATACTAGTGCAGCGCTCTTACCAATTGAGCTAACAAGCCAACTGAGAGCAGGCCGTTAAGTTGATTCGTAATGAACCCGTGAAAGTGATAAATGAGATAGAATAAATATATGAAAATCATATATTTTGAACTGCGGTATTTGATACGTATAATGCACGATCCTCGCAGTAGATAGCGCTATTTAAGCAATAGCGAAATTCAGACCTGAAAAAAATCAGGCCTGTACGGGACTCGAACCACTGACCTCTGCGATACTAGTGCAGCGCTCTTACTCAATTGGTAAGAGCGCTGCACTAGTATCGCAGAGGTCAGTGGTTCGAGTCCCGTACAGGCCTGATTTTTTTCAGGTCTGAATTTCGCTATTGCTTAAATAGCGCTATCTACTGCGAGGATCGTGCATCATACGTATTAAGGTTTCGTGACGTTATTTTTGGCTGACCTTGGAATGTAATCCATACGCTGTCCTATGAAGATAAAGGGCAGAACTTTAAATGTTATGCAATGTCGTTTAAACAAATATTTGTTGATGTTACGTCCTCCTTCCCTGCTTGGGAAATATTAAAAGCCTCATGGGTCGATGTTGACATTCACCAGTAGCTAGTTAACTGTCTTCCACTTTCAACCTAGATCAATGTTTCAAAGAGTCAGCGTTTTTTAAGGTTGGATAGTCTGTCTGAGAATTTGTAACTCCAAGGCCAGGGGCCAATTAAAAAAATCGAAAACGCGGGCAAGAGAAAATATACTAAAAGCACGACAAAAGACCAAACTCAATAGGTCTAGAACAAAATTTAACTATAGTTCGAGCCATTAGTATGATGAAAAAAGACTCAGTTTTTTCTAGGTTTAGGAGACCGAAGAGGAAAAAACAATTTGAAACTTGTCGCCCGTTTTAGGTTAAGTCCTAGCCCCAGCAGCAATTAAATGAGGAGATCGATACGCACTGTTAACTCCACCAATCGGATTTGTTGGATATGTATACATATTTAAAGTGAAAGGGCTGTTGATAACTTGGAGTGCAATCTTACGCATTGCGTATCCAGGCATCTGGGTGAAATGTATTTAAAAACAACCTGCCTCTTATTTGAAATCTCTCAATCAGTGCTACATAGCTACATACCTGAGTTCATTAAAAACAAGGTAAGAAAAGATTTTACTGTGAAGGGGACATTAGGTTTCCGACAGGTATTACTGGGTCCGTCTGGAATTTGAATAACAGTGTGCCTTTGTTCCACTCGGCGAATTGCGATCACAGTCGTAATTTGTATTCGCCTCAAGAGTGGGATAACCCTGCTGTCTGCGGTTGAAGTAAAAAATGTTTCAATGAGCCAACCAAACTAGTTCCTTACGGCTGTAGAGGAATTTCAAAGTTATTAGAAATGACAATATTTGTCGAGACATCAAGGATTATTATTTCCGCATTCGCTGAGAATCCGAGGAAATTGCATTGTAAAGTCGAAAACCCGAATAAGGCGAAGGCTTTGGAAGATTTCTGTGTCACTATGTAACTGCTTTTAGTTTAAAACGAGTTAATATTCGGCATTTTGAGAGATGATAATGAAAGTGTAACTAACATGCTGCCTGCATATTAGTGTGTTGTCGTACACGGACTTGTCCACAACGCGTAAACAGTTTTAACATTCCATTTGGCCTGTGCAGTTGAACAGTCAGTTTGTTACCATCAAATTTCATTTACGCTTGTTGTAAGAACTTTTGAGGCATTAGAACATATGTGCTGTCGATTAATTATTGCGTCATTTTTGCTCATTAAACCAGTTTAAGTAAGATAGTTCTGAGATTCCGAGAAAAAAAAAGCTAATTATTTAGTTAGGACGGAGCTTCGGAAAGTACAGTTAGCTTGTTCTTCTGGTATTTTTTATCAATCTCATGGCATTCTGTTTCTAGCATGAAAGACCTGACTTTCGATCAAATACGAGTTGAAAACAATACGAGAGTTTGATAGCCACTTGGAAGTATGCTGTATAATGAATTTCCTGAGGGACGTAAGTTAATAGGGCAGTTGTGGTTACAGTGCGACCTTTAGCAAACCATGACAACGATGGTAACAAAAACGCGAGAAAAAAAAAAAAGTTTCACGAGCGGAGAAGAAGCATTGCACGCGCACGCGCGTTTAAGACTTTGTTCATTCCAGCGCCTCTCGGCAAAATATCAAGATACAAAGTCGCCAAAATCTGCGTGGTCTGTGAACAGGAAAACCGACAATGAATTAGCTATGTTTCTGGTTAAAACTCAATAGGATGAAGAACACGACAAACACGAGTAAAGCAAAGGCTCAGAACGTGCATTTGAGACTTTGTACACTTCTCAGCCGCACCATATAGTCACCAACATTTGCGTTGTTTAACAACATGAACTCTATTCAAAACTCAACGTCGTCCACGTGTTAGTCGAGGTCTAGCGCCGACGGTAGGGACCTCCAGCCATTCGCAAAATTTTTAAGAAAAATACCGATTCCTTTTAAAGCGACCTACCTGATGTCACGATGGGTCTCGATGACAAAAACTTGGTCAAATTTCATTTCTCCTCGGGGCAATTCTCAACCAGAGCGAATCGTTATTGAAACAGCTTGAAATTGTGGCAATGCTTCTGCTGCATCTTTCAGGATGAACAAGATATTTCGTAACTTTGTACGTAGGTTGGTATTTCATTGTGGGAGAAAAGCTCAGACGAAATAAAAGAGCCACCATGCAGAGCTTAGCTTCTTGATAGGAGACATTTTGAACCGCAACGATCGAATCTTACAGTTTTCTCAGTTTTGAAAAGTAGGTTTTTTTAGAGGCGAATAGTCATTTATCATATGGTGAGTTTCATCACCGGCTGCAACAATTATTTTTACGACTAAAATGTGCCACGTGATAGCTATTAAATGTGTCCACACAAGAAATGAAGAAGAGCTCGGCCTCCTTTTGTGTATGTGAGTGTGTGTGTGTGTGTGTGTGTGTGTGTGTGTGTGTGTGTGTGTGTGTGTGTGTGTGTGTGTGTGTAATTCTCTCTTAACTCAAAACCTCCCGACCAAGGCTGGTCTAATGGCATGCTATATAGCATCACAATTAAACTTAATAGTCGACACCAAAGTGATTTCAATCAATCAGTATCAATCAATAACAGTTTATTGTGAGTATACACTTAGCTACAATAAAGGCGAACCTTTACAGACAGAACAGGATCGGTATCTGCGAAAGCACGCCAGTTAATTTACAGGTATTCCACAAAACACAATAAAATTAAAGTTAAAAGTTGGATATGGAATATACTATAGTTATAATAATAGTAATAAAATAAAATTCTAATAAATATATCTTGTATCGAAATAAATACTGAATTCAATAAATAAGCGTGAAAATTATAAAAATTGCACTAAGTCGACTTGTCTAATGGATCTCTTAAGAGACTTCAAACTCCTTATATTTCTAAACCTGTTCGGAAGTGAATTCCAGAGTTTCGAACCAATATAATGGACTGAGTTTAAGCCATATGTGGTAGACTTTGGCTTGGTTAGCGAGAGAATATAGTCACCTCTTAAATGAACTATCAGGTCTTGTATACTTTTGGGCGCCAAAGAATTGTGAACGGCGTTAAAAATAGACAATATAATTTTAATTAATCTTTGTTGTTTTAAAGATAACGCATTAGGCCTCTCATGAGAGGCCTAATGCGTCAAGAAGCTCTGGATAGCTCGTTTACTTATCCCTGAAAACAAACCTGATCGCGCGCTCGTTTATCCTTTCCAATTTATCTGCGGCACTTTTGCTACAGAAATTCCGGGTTTCACTGCAATAATTGAAGTGAGGAAGGATAAATGCTAAATATACGTCGCGCCTTGTTTCGAAGGGAAGCATTTTCTTCATTATTTTAAGAACAGCCATTTGCTGTGAAACTTTGTTTTAACTTCAATTTGTTATCTATCGTTATACCTAACATCTCAAACTCTTTGGTCACTATCTGGGATGCTGGAATTTTCACACTTGAAACGTGGCAAGAGAATAAAAACTGTTCATGTTCTCTTGCATGTGGTTTATCTTAATGTTGCTCAGTCATCTAAAACTCACAATTAAACAATGGAATGACTTCTTAACGCATTGTGGAATGACCACTTATCCAGGTGTCTTAGAACAAAATGTGCAGCAGAGCGTCTTACACCGCTGTTTATGAAAATAAGATAAGAATACATGTTTAACCAAGTATACTTCGCTGAGAACTCAAAACTTGCTCCCACAGATGGACCAGCAAGCAGATCGACGTGCTGCAACACACCCACCAATTCAAGAATGTACTCCAGGTACCCTAGAACCAGTAAAACTAGACATAACTTAATTGTTGGGTTATACAATCTGATTTGGCTGGTATATACACTGTACAAGGATTGAACTGTTAATGGTCGGCAAAATATGAGCGGGCTTTCAAGTTGCGGGAAAGATAGAAAGATGAGAAAAGAAAGTGATAACGTAGAAAGTGGATGTGAAAAGAGAAGGATGAGAGATATGACAAAACAGGCAAGATGAGAGTAAGGAAGGATAACGAAAATGTATCATGAGATAATAAGAAGACAGCTTGAGTTGCTGTTCAGCTTTATTTGATGACCTAACATCTCATTTGGTTTCTAGTTTCAGGTGGTTGGCCGAAACCAGTCGAGGAAACTTTAGCGGGTATTTTCGTCTTTTGTTGTTGTTTCTCTTGTTCACCACTTTCTGTTTCTGGAAATTGCAGTATGTCTTTGTGAGATTTCATTCATTTTTCACTGCAATACTTTGCATATTGATTCACAGGAATCCATAGAAATTTGTCTCTTCTCCCCCGTACGGTAAGACATTTTGTCAATCGCGAAACAGAATGCAAAGAAATAGAAAAGTACCTTTCTCCAGAGAACGATAGCAGATGTCTTCTCATACATGGTGCCACTGGCATGGGGAAGACAACCGTGGCGATGAAAGTGGCAAACGACATACTGAATTCTGACAGACAAACGGTGGTGATCTACGTTAACTGTAGAGACATTAAACTATTCCATGATTTTGCGGCGAAAGTTCTTCGGCAAATATATCACTATCCTGTGGATGATCCAGTAGCTGAGCTGAAAAATCGTTTGAAAAGCCAAGATTTATACACGATTTTATTGCTGGATAATTTTGAGTTCCTGCTTCATTTGGATGACAGAATGCAGCCCACTGGAAATGAACTGTCACACCAGCAGATGAAACCATCTGAGGAAGGATCGAAGATAAAGAATCTAATCAATGAAATTTTAATGGTTGCAGGAAAAGTCAAGCTTCTCCTCACCTCTTCAGAGAAAGTTTCTTTTCCGGAAGCAGGTCAAGAAACGCTTCGTCTGTCGTCTTTTCGGCCAGAAGAATCCGTTGAGCTTTTGAAAAAAGTGTGGAAGGATAGACAGATCAACACAACTCAAGCGCATGACTTGTCAGAAATTTGCAGCGGTATACCCCTGGTCCTTTTCACCCTGGCCTCCTCCCACAGTAACCTGCTTAGTCTCTTGAAAGAGATGAATTGTTCTTCGGCTCCAAAAAAAATCGAATTTTTGGAAAAGATTCAAACTGTACCAGCGGATAGAAAGATCAACTTTTGCATCGATCATTGCTTTGGGAGGCTTGATTTGAAAGAAAAGTGTGCCCTTATTAGCTTTGCACTATTCAGAAGGCGTTTTTCTCTACCTGAAGCAGAGCAAATGTTTCAATCAACGACGATGAGTCTGTCTGAGCTCACACAATGTGGACTGGAACTGTCCCGGCGATCGCTTTTAGAACAACACATCATTGGGGAAGATTGCTTCTATACCCTCCTTGGAGTAATCCGTGATTATTGTGAAACTAAGGCAATGGAGCGGGAGTTTCGTGAAGTGATCCTAGATGCTCGGAGGATGTTTATCCGCCATTTTGTAACCTTTCTGGAACACATCTTCAAAAAGTTCCTTAGCCAGAACGTGTCAGAAGCGATTGCTGCCTTTCAGATGGATGAAGGGAATGTCCTACAGCTCGTTGAATGGTGTAGTAATGGTCAAATGGATCAAGAACAAACAGAAAGATGCATTGATGTCTTCAACAGCGTGGCGGAGCTTCTGGCAAAGATGATGGGAAAGGCTAAATTTAAAGATGCCTTTGAATCTTTACGAAGAAGATGCGAACAGATGAAAGATCAGAAGAGACTGAGCGATTGCCTCACATCCTTGGGAATCGAAGAAGTATTCAGCTGTTCCTGTCCTCCAATTGGTCTGTGTGCTTCAGCCGCTAAAAAAGCCAAAGCATATTTGACGGAAGCTGACCAAATCCAGCGTAATCTTGAAATAAGCACCGGTGACAGCCGAGCTCAGTGTCTTTCTAAACTTGCTCGATGTCTCGCCAAAGAACGTAAGTTCGATGAGGCGAAAGAAAAAGTCCAACAGGCGATCGACATTCGAGTGGCTCGAGGAGAAGAAGACATCGTCATGCTTGGTGCAACGTACAATGATCAGGGAGGTAAGTGCAGCATCTGAATATTTTGTTAGGACTCAGAAATCCCTTCAATCAAGCCTTAGCTTAAAAGCGTTCCTTAAATACTCCAGTCTTCGACAGGAAGTTTAGAACACTGAGGGCTAGGGTAGACCTCGTGGTAGACCAGTAAATGTAATTCTCTTGTATGAATCAGCTACCAGATAAACTAAACCCCAAACATGAATTCTAATGTGTACAACTTTGAAGAGATTTAGGCGCTTCAAGATTATTTCGAAATATTTTATTTAAAACATCTATGATCAATCTTGCAGCCTGTCTTGATTATCTTCATAGCAGCCGGAAAGGGCCTGAGTGGAATTATTGTATCTTTGTATCACTTGAATTTTGAGCATCCTCGACAAATACAGTAATAAAACCGTGCTTCACCTTTTTTAGTGATCCTTTCACTCGAAGAAAATCATCGGCTCGCAATAGAGGTCCGAGAGAAGCAGACCTTGCCAATTTACAAGACAAGACTGGGAGACCACCCTTTCAGCGCAACAATCCTCAACAATCTTTCAAACAATTATTACGCCTTGGGCAAATACGACGATGCGGAGCGATATTCGAAAGAAGCGTTGGATATCCGGCACAAGCTACTGAAAGACCATCGTGACACTGCCAAGTCGCTTTTTGACCTTGGAATGGCTCATAAAATGAAGAAAGAATTCGAGCTAGCCAGGAATTACCTTGAATGGTGCCAGGCCGTGCAACAGAAAATATTGGATGAGAACAACAACGATCTTACAAGGTAAACAATTTTTTTGTCGTGGATACTTCGCCATTTTGTTAGAATGCTTTGAATTTGAAAGCTCTAGCGAATTAAACACGTACGCTATGTGACTCCCAACCCAGTGCAACTTTCCTTTCTGTTCATTCAATACTTTCTCTTTGGGTGTGGTAAAAGTTATGTTCCTAAACAATAGCTACCCACTAAACATAAAAAAATTGATCACACTCAGTGAAATCATTAAGTCTTGTCTTCAGTCTCGAAGCTAAACAAAAACAAACCACTTGTACCTTTGCCTTGAACTCGCCCCGTTTTCCAAGAAATCTTCATCCAAATCCTCTAGCTTGATAGTTTCCGAATTTTTGGTTAATTTGTTTTATTTGCCTTGCCTCATACAGGACCACAAACGAATTGGAAGAAGTGAGGAGGAGTCTAACGGACGCCGAGAGGCAAAGTAACGGGTCGTCATGAACTGTGTCCCGCATAGGGGACTCTTAAGCTCTCTTAAATCCTCTACCATACTCTAACATATGTCCAGTTTTTTTTGTGTGTTCAAGTGGAATACGGCAGTACTTCTTTGATGATTCAGTTGCTTATGCGTGGGGTCTCCCGTTAGCAATCGTCTCTGTAAAAACGCAGGGTAATTGTGGGGCAAATTTTTCTTTGTCTCATCGATATCTTTGAGTCTGTTACGATCATTCCCGTGATCAGTCGCAGAGCATGCAGTCATTAACTGCATCAGAACTGACTACAAGAACTGAACATCTGAATGATGGTTATGTTATTGTAACTATATTGAACGTCCTAGGTCAAGAAGTGTCGCTTAATTTACTGGACAGCTTTAGTTTCTTCGTTTCGTAATCGTGTAAATAGGTGTGGTTAAAAGCAGGTGCTGCTGTTCTGGACAAGTGGTCTAGGTATTTCCGGGGATCCTGAGAAGATTTTTTCAAGTCGTAGTCCGGTCACTTTAGCACTAATATTTGCGTGTGTATGTCTAGATATTTCGGTAATTTTCAGCGTGTACTAAACCGATTCAATTTAATTTAGGATAGGGGGTATTTCGCGGACAATGAAACGGGAACGCGCCATTGATGGATGGGTAGCCCTATCCAAGACATTCATTGAAAGTTTTGAAATCTTGCCCATGCAGCGTGTGTTCAACTGATCTTAATAATGACAATGGTAACTGTTCAATAATGCTGCCTTTTATTAAACCCCATTATACTTGGCGTTTAAGTAGTTTCAGTGTGTTAACAAGCCCGAAACAGCATCTGTACCTGATGAAGTTAACAGCTTTCGAATTCGCATTTCACTCTAAAAAGCTGACATTTCAAGCTTTAGCCCTTCGTCATTCGCTGTGACGAAGGCTAGCGCTCGAAACGTCAGCCTTGAAACTCTTTAAGGTGGCCAATTTACATTATCAACTCAGTTGATAAAATCAAATTATCTTGTTACCCCCACCGACCCAGCACCACAGTTTCCTCAGAAATTTACCCCCTTTACAAATAACATGAGGACTAATTTCATTGTCGTTGAATTTGGATGATACTAAATCATGTTGAAAATTAGTAATGTTTTGACTAGTTCTCTCTTGCACGGTATTTTACAATAGTGACTGTTACGGTGGGATGCAAACGTGACTGTATGTTTTGATCTAAGACCTTAGAAGAGAGATAATTGATATGACTGTTCTCTCACGTTTTTGTCAGACAACCATTTTGAGAATAAAGGAAATGAATACCGTGTTTTGTTTCGCAACGGCGTTTTCTTTTAGGGAAAGGAGGAAAAAGTATGTCCCGGCTGGTAAAAAACCTAATGTGTGAAGGAGCTAAAAATGTTGAGGTTGTTTTTTCAACAAATTCCTTTACTCATAGAAGTTGTCGGTTAGATCGAAAAGCCGCCAGATAGGACATGCAGCTAATAAATGGAGATGACTAGTCCTTGATTCCTAGTTTATCCCTGTAAATAGCATAAAATTGACGTTACATATTCACGAGGCTCGGTTCGATAGCTGGGCTATGCTACTGACACAAATGTCTGAAATGGTCGATAAAATACCGTTGATACAAAAATCGCTACGCGGGCTTCATTATTGCCATTCCTAAGACCTTTTCACTTGAAATTGAGAAAGGAAAAAAGACCTGGGAATGATATACTATGAGTAGTCCCTCCTTTTCGGCGAAGTCCGTCGCGCGAGTAGAAAAAAAAATTAAAAAAAAAATTTGATGTTAGCGCGCTGTGGGGAGCTCTTGGAGTGACGCCGATGCGCCGCATGAGCCTCGTGAGTCAGGCGCTCGGAAAGTAGGTTCGAAAACACGCGGTGTGCGCACTCCGATTGCATTGCATTGTGGAAGCGCTATTTCCAATTTGGCGATAAAGGTGGCAGAAATCGGCAGATTTTGACTGAACATTCCGTAAAATTTAGGCCGTTTCTTTTTCCTTTCACTTAGGTGAATCTAGTGTGATATGTTGTGAATGTGTAGAGGCATTTTTCTTACATATTTGTCGCGTATTCTATCGTTCTCATAGACAAACGCAAGTACGGGAGTCGCGGAATTCATCATCGGAGTCGCAGAATTCGTCACGCAGGCTCGTCAAACTTTTTAACCTTTGAAGGAACGGCAACAGTGAATCTCCATTACAATTCCCGTATATTCGCTGCCATCAGAGAAGTTCACTCCGATGCGTCAAGATGGAAATGGCGCAATTTTTTACGACCATGATGCAACGCAATCGGAGTGCGCACACCGCCATGTTCGAAAAGTAGGTTCGACCGCCTCATTTATGGAGTTCATGGGGCGCATCAGCGTCACTTCAAGAGTTCCCGCTGCGCGCTATCAGCGATTTTTTTTCGCTAATTTTTATTTTTCTTGACTAGCGCTACGCACTTCGTCGAAAAGGAGGGAATGCTCGTATTCTATGGAAATGACGTTATAAGCTTCCAAGTTTGGCTCCACCTTCGTATAGAAGACACAGAACACGTCACTATTGACCACCGCCTCTTTACCATGTTGTTTTTCATTACTTTCCTCATTATTTTGTCTTTTTGTTCTCTATTGCTTTACATCAACTGTCTTCTACACTAAGTAAAAGCCCCAGTTTTGTACTGATTCTTGTACTAAATTACGATTTTATTGAATGAAATTATTTCCAAAAACAACTACATCTTATGTCTTTATGTGATTACATGTACCGTCGCAAATACAAGAACAAAAAATGCATGAAAACATGAGACAAACGATTAAACAAATTAATTTACCTTTCGTACAAGTACTTGGCAAAAACTTCCTAAGTTAAAACCCCTCAATATTTACAACTGCTGTCTCTGATAGCTGAAATCATTGGAATGTAGAAAGCCCAGTTTTTAACATTATTTACCCCATATGATTTACCTTTCATAGTGGAACCCTAATCTAGCCCCTTAACAAATTTGGGCATGTTTTGCTGAAATTGAAAAGTTACTCAGGTTGATTTGTGGAAAACCACAACTTCATAAACTTGTAAAAAATGGTTTGATAATTGCTATATTTGGACTTTTTTTAATCAGACGGGAAGCCCTCAAATATTTTAGTCAACTCCCGTGATGAAATCAAGCTCTGTGACTTTGGAATCAGCAGACAGTTAATTGACTCAACGGCAAATTCTTTTGTTGGCACACGATCTTACATGTAGGTAAGTAGAATATGTTGATAACTTACTTGGAGAAATGATGGTGGTTTTGTTATCACGCATTATCAGAAATTACATGTAACCTTTCACCTTTTCAGAATGACTAATGAGTATTTTCTCCCAACCAAATCAATACTGTTTCAACCAAAGACATGACGAGCAGACAGATATATCAGTTGGGGATATCGTTTGATTTAAGTGTTCCTGTCTAAGAAAGTGTTCCAGGGGTCAAGAGAGGTGGTCAACCGATTCGGCTGAAACTTGGCACAAAAGTTGAGTGCAATAAGATGTTTCAAAAGCCGCTTTAACTCACTGCTCTGACTGTTTTTTCTGGAGTTTCAGGGGGGTCCCATTTGTGGCCTGTGGAGCACCAAAAACTCCTCCTTCTCGGTGACATTTTGAAAGTGCTATAAAACTCCATTGGTAAATTGTGCTGCCAAACGAATTTGACCATGGACTCTACTATAGTGGAGCTTTTACTTCATAAGTATAATTTTGTTCTCAAGGCCAAAATCACCACCCAAAATTGCCATTTTTCAAAAACAATAACACTCACCTGCCTTCTTGCATAACTTTTATATCAAATCCAGTATGTACTTTAGTGACCCATTTATCAAAATCAGATGAGAAAAATTTGGCTTATTAAGGTTTGTTAGGTTTTTGGCACAATTTCTCCATGCCCCTCTAAGGCCAAGCAAAATGAAGTTTTGAGCATAATTCATGCTATAAACAGTCCAAATTCTTGACATAAAGCCTTTATTTTGTATTTGGTGCGTGAAAATGAAACATTAAAGCCAATCCAGTGTCATCATCTAGAAATACCTCGACTTATAGCTTAAAAATGCCTTTGTATAAAACCCCCACAGGACAAAGAACTTTCTACTTCAGGACAGTCAAACTCTGGAACTCATTGGACTGTATTCCTAAGTTGAAACTGACACTAAAGGACTTCTAACGTTGCCTGAAGAGAAGCCTTACCTCAAACTTTTTAGAGACATAGGGCCTGTTTACATGGAAGGAGGGTGCCCCGGCTAACCGAGCTACCCGGCTAACCGAGCTACCCTGGGCGCGCTAACTCCTCATACGTTTGTTTGGAAAACGCTTGAAGCGTTTACATGCTAGACTGGGTAGCCCGCCTACCTGGGGCACCCTGTCTACTTGCCTGGGGCACCCGGCTAGGCGGGATAGCTTTTTACCATGTAAACGGTTCGTACCGGGCTATCTCGGCTAGCCGAGAAGAAATTAACCGCGAAAACATCCATAAACATGGAGGCCAAGGTCAGTACTTTCGTCGTTACCATTTGCCAGTGTTATCTGCCGAACAAAATGACAGTCAGTCTGAAGCGATCAATGTAATAGATGAGTCTCAGGCAGAGAACAGATTCGTACCCGTGCAGGAAGCTGAAATAATCACTGTTACCAAAATACTTTCACGGCAATTAAAGAGGAAAGCAGGTACAACTTGAGCTTCTATCAGCACGAAGAAGAAGTCAAGGAAGTTTTCTTGGACTCCCGAGTCAGTCGAGGCTCTTCTGAAATACACCAAAGAATTTAAAACTAAATGTGAATTCAGCGGAGTAGACTTTGAAGCTGATCTTCAAAGTCTACTCTATCCATTGAGCTAACCGCCTCCCGGTTAGCTCAATGTACCTGTGCAGGAAGCTGAAATAATCACTGTTACCAAAATAAATCCACGGCAATTAAAGAGGAAAGCAGGTACAACTTCAGCCTCTATCAGCACGGAGAAGAAGTCAAGGAAGTTTTCTTGGACTCCCGAGTCAGTCGAGGCTCTTCTGAAATACACCAAAGAATTTAAAACTAAATGTGAATTCAGCGGAGTAGACTTTGAAGCTGATCTTCAAAGTCTACTCTATCCATTGAGCTAACCGCCTCCCGGTTCGCTCAATGGATAGAGCGCTGGATTGTTGTGCGGGAGGTTGAGGGTTCGAGACCCTGCCGGACCAACACTCAAGGTCTTAAAATGATTGAGAAGAATATCCTACTTTTCTATAACATCACGAAATGGTTAGATATTCTAGTGTTCTTGGATAGGGACGAATAAATAGAGGTCCCGTCTCCCGCAGGGTTAGGGGCAGGAGACGTTAATTTCCCACGCACGAGATTACTGTGTGATGGATGTCCTCCCCTGGGGTGGGATGGGTGGGTAACAGGATCCCCGTTAATACCAGTGTTTTACTTCACTGAAAGGGCTATCCTGTATAAATATAGATGTCTACTCTAAAGCTTAAACACGGAAGTACGCCGGTGTATGGCGATCGACAACCCGGAAGATTTTGGGCCAGAAGTGGTAAGCTTACCAGGAGCAGATGTGAAAGACATGGACACCGAAGAATATAACGCGTTGAAGAAAAGGATGGACGAAGAAAAGGCCAGAGTAAGGAAAGGAGATGAGAGGATCAGAGAAAAAATAAAAAGTTTGAGATAAGATTATCGTGCTGCTTCAAACAGAGGAACAAGGAGTGGAAGTGGCAAACTTGTTCAAGATAATTTTGAACTACTAACCGAGATATGGGCCATTTTGTTTGTTTTGCTTAGCGACCGCTCAAAAGATTGCCCACGCAGCCCACTCACTGTCCCGATTACGTGAGTTGCATGTAAAGGCGGGCTATGTTTCAACCCTTCTAGCCGGCATGTAAACAGGCCCTTAATCACTATTTTTTAATTAAATTAGTTAATTTGATTATGTTATCTATTTACTAGTTAATTAGCTCATTAATTTATTACTTTATAGTTGTAATTATTTCTTTATTCTGAAAAGCCTATTTGGGACGAATAAAGTATATATGTATGTAAAACGTGGGTATAAGAAAATATACTAAAAACACGACGAACGAACCAAACTCAGAACGCCTAGAATGAAATAGTTTGAGCCGTAAGCATGATGCAAGAAGCCTCAGTTCATTTCTGGGTTCAGTAGACCGGAGAGGTCTAACCAGTAGTAATTGAATGAAGAGATCGATACGCCATGATAACTCTACCAATCGGATCTGTAGGATCTGTAAACATATTGAACGTGAAAGAAAGGACTGTTCATAATCTGGAGTGTATTGCGTATTAGAGCGATGTATTTACAAACAATCTGCATCGTATTTTCAACCTCTCTGTGAGCGCTACATAGCTGGGTTCATTGAAAACAAGGTAAGATGAGATTTCACTGTGAAGGGAACATAACGTTTCCGACAGGTATTACCGGGTGCGTTTGGGATCTTAATGGTCGGTGTGCCTCTGTTCGACTCAGCGAATTTCCAACACAATCGTAACTTGTATTTGCCTTAAGAGTGAGATAACCCGAACCTTCTGGGGTTAATGTCAAAAATATTTTAATGAGCCAACTAAACTAGTTCTAGTCGGGTGTAAAGGAACTTCAAAGTTATTAGAAATGGCAATATCTGTTGCGACATCAAAGATTAATTATTATTTCCGCATTCGCTCAAAATCTGTGGATATTACACTTGGATGTCGAATAGCCGAATAGGGTGAAGTCTTTGGACGACTTCTGTGTCACGATGTAGCTGCTTGTCGTTTAAATCGAGTTAACATTCGGCATTTTAAGAGATGATCATCAAAGGGAAACTAATATGCCGGTTATCGTGTACAGACCTGTCCACACCACATAAACGGTTAGCATTCCACACCACATAAACGGTTAGCATTCCACACCACATAAACGGTTAGCATTCCACACCACATAAACGGTTAGCATTCCACACCACATAAACGGTTAGCATTCCACACCACATAAACGGTTAGCATTCCACACCACATAAACGGTTAGCATTCCACACCACATAAACAATTAACATTTAATTCGGCCTATGCAGTTCAATCGTCAGCTCATTACCATTAAATTTCATTTACGCTTGTTTAAGAACTTTTGAGGTTTTCGAACATTTGCACTGTCGATCAATTATAGAGTTATTTTTGCTCATTAATCCGGTTTAGCTAACAGAGTTCTAAGATTCAAAGAAGAAATGGTAATTATTTAGTTAGGACGGGACTTCGGAAAGTACAGTCTCCTCTAAATATGGACACGAAGCCCTTTAGACTTGAGAAATATCGTCCACAACTGCGAGAATGTTTGATTTCAGTGTTTTTCAGAAATTTTTAAGATTTGTAGGAGGTGACAGACCCACAGTAAATTCCGGAACAAGCACATTCACTCTGACAGAGCGAAGATTCATATTCTGAGGTATGTCTATTCATTCAAACTATCAATTAGGTCCATCGTGTAGCTTTTATCTCCCTTGAAGATTTCAGTCTAAATAATGAAAGGAATGGACGATGTAAGAGAATATGATAAGCTCTAGCACTAGACAAGAATTTACCCAGAACTCTGCTTTGACCTGCTTCTGTTAAATGTCGGGAATAACGATACCATTTCAGTCGACAAAGTTAACCAATGTTTAAAGTTTGAGCATTGTTCAGTAAATGTAGTCCCAAGGTAATGATTTATTAAGGTAACCATTGGTTTGCTAAAGTACAAGGTTTCAGTGTAACTCTTTTGTATAGATGTTGGTCGATATCAAGCAAACATCCTCCTAATCGGCGATTGAATTTTTATAAGTGCCACGGATCAAAAAGTTTCACCGATCCTGAGACTTTGGAATTATGATACCACGATTTCATGTTCTAGAAGAAGGTGGAGTTAATTATTCAGAGTGAGAGAAGAACGCAGAAAATAGGTAGGAAAGCCAGTGTACAGAACATTCTGAGCCCATTCAGAGCAAAGACGAATGTTAACACTAAAACTATAAATTTACATAAGGATATTATGTTATTTAGATGCCTTGAATTTCGGAATGGGATTTTCTTTAATTGTTTCATTCATTATGGAGTACAAAGACTTCGAGAACACTTCTTCCCCACAAGAGTTATTGAATGTTCCATCGCGTTATGGAGACCATTTTTACTTCGGAGATACCTGTAAAACTGAGCTACTTCGTTACCTCCCGTTCGAGAGCAATGCAATTATTATTCAAACCATTATCGATTATCTTGTGTTCCAGCCGCTGTCCACTGTGGCAGTTAACAGGACTCAACCGAATTGGAGCACTTCCTTATTTCTTACTTATTTCGGGTACCTATCCATTTATTAATTCTTTAGTCTGTCTGCCCTGTAAGTTAAATTACGCTATTCAATTACTTTATATTCCGATTTAACGGTTTCCATTTATGTTTAACAAGTAATGATTCATTCGACGATTTATGTTTGCTTTCAGTAAGATACACAAGTTTATATTAACTTTATCCCTGTTTAACTTTTGAAAACAACTATATATATATATATATTTACTTTCAACTTCAATCTTCGTTATCTTATTGCAGCAATAATTTATATTCAAATTCGGTCTTCATCAATTCGATGATCAATTAACTCGAGTCAACAAGTAGGGAAACAAGAATTTTAACCGAAGCACCGTTACCATATACAACGTTAGTTTCTTCCTCAGCTTGACGTTCGGGAACGTATTTCAACAGTAGGAAGCGATTTGATATCTGTAAACCTGGATGGTTGCTGGTTTTCATTACCTACATACACTATCCAAGTAAGTTGTGGAGGCACATGCTTGTAAATCAAACGGAGAATCTGATATTAGCTCAGGAGTTATTTTTTTCACTTATTAACTCAGTTTACTCGGCTCCAGCACCCTAACTATACGTTTCTCTAGGTGTAATGGATAATACATCTGTGATGTAATCCCTAGACTTCCCATTAGCATCAGCGGGTGGGGATTTATTCTGCCATGTGCTCCTTGTATTTGTCGTTACTTTATTAAACCTGTTGTGTTCGTGCCTTGTTTCGTCCCTCGATAACATTACAACATAGAGCAGTCAACCTGTACATAACAGGGAGTTTTACTAGGCCGTGAAGGCCCCATCTCAAATTGATTTCTTCTATTACCCGATGTACTGCGCGATCTACAAATTTGAAGGAGGAACGACTAAAGAGGAGTCAATATGCCATCTTCACTAACAAATGTATGAACACAACGTCCGAAAAAAGGAATGTTTTATAGATACATCTCTTTAAAAAAATTTGTTTTTGATTACGAGATTATAAACCGTTTATATTTTCTTTCTTTGATTCAAATTTTCAGACTTTTTTTAGCTTGCATTTGCTGATTTCATTAAACGAACACTGAAAGTTTAAGCGATATGTTTTCATGATTATGCAGATAAAAAGTGATATTCCCTGGAGGATTTACTAAGCTGCAGTTTTTTCGGTTTTTGTGGCATTTGGGGGATATGATCATCACTCGACGTTATTTTCAATTTTCGCTCTACCCTTGGTGTGATCGCCACCAAATTGAAAGATATTTTCGAGAACTTTTGCTGCAGGTGCCCATCAGTTTATGTCCGCTTCCAGTGAAATTTTTTAGAATTACTGTTTTCTTTATTCCCGCAAACATTTCTCAACCTCAAAACATCTTTAAAAAACCATCCATCTGGACTTCTTACCTTTGCGTCATGCTCAACGTTTGAATGCTTATTGCTGCGAGTAATGATTTCTAATTCAGTAGTAGTAGGGACCGGTGAGTCGAATGTACATTTTTCGGTGTGTCTAGAATGGTTTTTTTTTTCTTAATAAACATACTGGTGATGAGAGTTGAAAGCTGAGGGACTATTTTAGCGGAATATGAAGGATAAAAGTTAATTTGTTTGATCTAAGAAATTAAATGGGTTTGAGGTAAGATATCGATCGTTGAAATCAGTCATATGTTGTTGAACATATATTAATATCAAGTGTTGCCGCATTTCAAGATTCATAGTTCCCGGGGAGTTGAAAAAAAGGAGAGAAGCTTGTTAATCACGAACCATTGAGAAAAGTAATTTACAAGCTTGTCAAGTATTCTTCCTTCAGTCGGTCAAGTGGGTTGGTCAGCAGCAACTTAGTACCCAGTTAGTGTCTTTGAGACAGTTAGCATTTGCTGCTTTTCGTCAAGTTCTGCACACGCTACTCTCAGGCAGTTAAGCCCAATTGCACCCTTTTATAGTTGCATGAGTCAGCACCATGAACTCTTGTAGCTGATTTTAAGGTTATCAAATTGTTTAAGGTTGTTCTTCATTTATCAACTGGCATGTCATGAAGATTTCCAATTTTAGGACTAAAATTTATACTATGGCCTCCATTGACGACGCAGAAGACGCCCTACGATCAACAACTCCCAAAGCAAACTTTCATCGACTGACACGATTACTTATGCGTGGCGGTGTGCAGCTTCTACGGGAGACTTTCGACTCCATTCACTCACCAGCTGCTCTCCCTGGGAAACTCGCTGATTCTACCATACAGGAACAGCTGAAAGGAGCAAGATTCACCCAACCAGAGAGGAATTGTCTGTACCCATCCTCAGGGGTGTATGGCAAGTCGTCTGATTTTGACATCACATTGATCTTCAAGTTATTCAGGACAATTTGCAACCTGACCCCTCCCCCTGGACCGAGAGGATGGGATGATTTACCAAACAGCACAGACCACACTCTGGTGGCAGATTTAGTACGAATAAAATATTATCGAAATACGATCTACGGTCACTCTCACACTATGGAAATATCTGACATCGACTTTGATCAACTCTGGGGGAAAATTAGGGAGCCTCTGTTAAGAATTGCGACAAATATAAGTCCTGCAAAGACAGATGAGTGGAAAAAGTCCATTGATGATCTTCGTCATAATCCTTTGACGCCAGAAGAGGAAAGATGCATTGAAGAGCTAGAGACCTGGTATAAGCAAGACATGGATGTTAAAAATGTACTGGAGAAGGTGGAAGAAAAGTTGAATACTATACATGAAGAGCTAACATGGCAAAGGTCTCAACGACCAGTGTCCGTAGGTCAGTTAAGAATAATTTTGAGTCAGGAAGAGGAAGTCAATCATTTTCTTGCGTATGTGCTATGTAATAATGAGGATATAATAATGTTTTTCTAATGTGCCAACTAAGCTAAAGGAGGAACTGAGGTCTCAACGACCCGTGTTTGTAGGTCAGTCAGAGCAACATTAAGTCCCCATCAGATAAAAATAGGAAACCTTATCCACAGTTTCCTTTAATGTCAATACAATGTTGCCATTTCCTCCGAAGAACCTTGTTTACTCTAAATCTACACGTTTGTTTTTTAAAGCAATTTTTCTTAAAAGAAAAATTTGCAAAACACCAATAGTTCTCTTTTTGAGTTCAAATGCAGGTTAATATATTTTTGCTGTTTTTCTATCAGTTATACAGATGAACGCAGCCGCTGGATCCGAACCGATGTTCATTGTTCCCAATCTACCTGAGCCGGAACAAGTGGTGGGAGCGGGGGCTGTTTCCCCTGATGACCCTGGACCAAATAATCCACAAGACATAGATGTTTGGAACGTGATTCTATCATTTAAAGAATCAGTTGATTTGTTCTTAAAATACTTGTGGTGTAAACTTCAAGTTTTAGTGCGTAATGATGAAGTAGGGAGCTGGCATGTAACAGTTGAATGCAGTTCATTGCAGATTCTTGAAGGATTATGGGATGATTATCGCAGTGGTCATCTAAATTCAGTTGCCCAGGAAATTCTAATAACACCACAGGTACTGGAGAAACTTGGTCTTACTGTGGTTAAGTTGAAGACCTTTATTTCCGAGGATCAGTATGAAAAGGGAAAAAAGCTCTTCGAGGCGAGCTCAGGTGATTATTGCGAGTATACCAACGTTAAATTCTTAACCGAACATTAAATTCTTAACTTGCCCTACCGAACTTATCTCCAGCTATCTAGACAAAATTATGGCTCCCATCGTGAAAACTTTACCATCATATATTAAAGACAGCCAACACGCTCTTCAAATTTTTCGAGACTTTAATTTCCTTGGCCAAAACAAACTTCTTTTCACCATGGATATTACGTCTTTTTACACTGTCATTCCTAATGGTGAAGGCCTTCTGGCCCTTAAACATTTTTTTGATCAACGTACTGATAAGGAACCTAAATCTGAAACACTACTACGATTAGCCGAACTAGTGCTCACATTCAATTGTTTTTCATTCGGAAACAACTTCTTCAAACAAACCAATGGTGTAGCCATGGGCACTAAAATGGGACCTAGCTATGCCAATCTTTTTGTAGGTTTTGTCGAACATCAATTTTTCAGCCAATACAACGGGTCCAGACCTGAACTCTACGGTCGCTACATCGAAGACTGTATCGGCGCTACCTCCTCTACCAGAGAGGAGCTCACTCAATTCATAACCGCAGTCAATTCTTTTCACCCTGCTCTAAAATATACCTGGGAAATTTCTGACAATTCTTTATCCTTTTTAGACATCAAAGTTTCAATTGAAGGTAACGGTTTATGCACTAGTGTGTATTACAAACCTACAGACTCGCATAATTACTTGTTATATTCGTCTTCGCATCATCTCACGTTAAGAATTCCATTCCTTTTTCTCAGTTTCTAAGACTTCGCCGTTTATGTAGTGATGACTCTGATTTCCACCACAAATCAGAGTCAATGTGCCAGTTTTTCGATAAACGTGGTTACCCTGTTTCTGTCGTTCAAGCAGGTTACCACCGCGCCCATCTTATTGATCGACAATCCGCACTACAAACGTCGCATTAGGAAGATTCCGACCGCATTTCATTCACTCTCACGTTTCACCCTCACAACCACTCAGTTAAATCCATCATTCTTAAAAACTTTAAATTACTTCAAAACGATCCAGAGACAAGCACTATCTTTTCGCAGCCTCCACTCGTTTCATTCAAACAATACACAAACATAGGCAATTTTTTGGTCAGAAGTTCTTTTTAGACTAATGACCAACCAGGCACTTTTAAATGCGCTCGTGCGCGATGCAAAACGTGTCCTTTTATTCACAACACTGATAAAATATCGGGACCTAAACGATCCATTAAGACCACCGATCACTTCACGTGCACCTCCGCCAATGTAATCTATTGCATAACTTGCACTTATTGCAAAAAGATATACATCGGCGAAACAGGCAGAAGACTAGGTGACCGATTCCGAGAACACCTTCGAGACGTGGAAAGGAATGACAAGGACACATCGAAACCAGTCGCTAGACATTTTAATTTACCTAATCATTCTAAGCAACATATGGCAATCTGCGGTCTTTCCTTACACTTAGGTAGCACGGATAGCCGTAAAAATCTTGAACAAAAGCTCATCTTTCAAACCGGCAGTCTAAATCCCACAGGGATCAACGAACGCTTTTCATTCCACTAATTTATTCTTGTTTTTCTCGTTGCCATGTTCCCACCAATAACGTAGCTCCATTTTCTGCCTTTAAAAGCACACACAACCCACAATTCTTCTATTCGCTCCGACGAAGGGCTAACGCTCGAAACGTCAGCTTTTGTAATCGTTACGGTGGCTAATTTATCATTTCAACTTTGTTGATATATCCAAATTATTAAATTCTTAACGTTTTACACAATCTGCATAGTACACTGAAAGGGAAATATGGATAGCGCGTTGCAAATAAAAGGCTTAGTTATGAATTATTCACTCTCTGTAGTCAGCCAAAGGTCTTGCTGGTCTCTGATCAGATTCAGCAATTAACGAGTTTAGTGAACTTTGGTTACATAAGAAAATAGAAGGAGGTGAAGAATTAGATCAGAAATTGAATCCAACCACAACAATTAGTTTTTACCACATTTTATTTGATGTGGAAACAGAAGACAGAGGTTGTAGAGTCAAAGAAAGGGAAAAGTAAACACAACTCAATTTAAAGCTTGTTAAAAAGTTGATATTTTCCTTTCTCTATCCATCAATATTGGGGGTGGCAAGGCAAGGATGAAACAGAGCAAGGGATAATGAAACACCATTCATTAATAGTTGCTAACAATACATGTATACTGGAAAATGACTCTGTGTATAATGTTTATTTAATTTGGTAACATGTTACATCATCCTCTGTTGTCAACTTTTAAACTGATTTGAAGGATGCTTTATTTATAATTGCTCTGTGTACATGTCCTCTTAGGTACTTCACCCATTCTCTGCGAGATTTAATTCATTTTCCATTGCAAAATTTTGCATTGATTTACGTACAGGAATCTGTAGAAGTTTGTCTCTTCTCCCCCCTACGGTACCACATTTCGTCAATCGCAAAACAGAATGCCAAAAAATCAAAGAATACCTTTCTCCATGGAACAAATGCAGGATCCTTCTCCTACATGGTGCTGTTGGCATGGGGAAAACAACCGTGGCGGTGAAAGTGGCAAACGACATACTGGATTCTGACGGACGTACCGTGGTGATCTACGTTAACTGTAGAGATATTAGACGATTCGATGATTTTGCGGCGAAAATTCTTCAGCAAGTATATCACACTCCTGTGGATGATCCAGCAGCTGAGCTGAAAAATCGCTTGAAAAGCCAAGATTCCTATACGATTTTGTTCCTCGATAACTTTGAACGTCTGCCTCATTCGGATGACCCGGAGATTAAGAACGAAATCAATGAAATTTTAAAGGTTGCAAGAAAAGTCAAGCTTCTCCTCACCTCTTCAGATAAAGTTCCTTTTCCGGAAGTGGGGCAAGAAATGGTTCGTCTGACGTCTTTTGAGCCTCAAGAATCCGTTGAGCTTTTGAAAAGAGTGTGGAAAGATGGGCAAGTCGATACAACCCAAGTGAATGACTTTTTAGAGATTTGCAGCGGTATTCCCTTGGTCCTTTTCACCCTGGCCTCCTCCCACAGTAACCTTCCAAGTCTCTTGGAAAAGATGAAGTGCTCTTTGCCTCAAGAAAAATTCAAA
The DNA here is from genome assembly GCF_964205215.1 of Stylophora pistillata. NCBI lineage: Eukaryota > Metazoa > Cnidaria > Anthozoa > Scleractinia > Pocilloporidae > Stylophora > Stylophora pistillata. The sequence goes on along the minus strand of NC_142522.1, from coordinate 1,862,920 downwards.
TTCTTGGAAAAGATTCAAACGGTACCAGTGGATAAAAAGATCCCACGTTGTATTGATCATTGCTTTGGGAGGCTTGACTGGAAAGAAAAGTGTGCCCTTATCATCTTTGCACTATTCAGAGGGCGTTTTTCTCTACCTGAAGCAAAGAAAATGTTTCAATCAACGACGATGATGACTGCGTCTGAGCTCGTAGAATGTGGATTGGAACTGTCCCGGCGATCACTTTTAGAGGAACATATCACCAGAGATGGTTGCTACTATACCCTACTTGAAGTAATCCGTGATTATTGTAAAATTAAGGCAAAGGAACCCGAGTTTCTTGAAGTGATCCTAGATGCTCGGAGGATGTTCATCCGCCATTTTTTGACCTTTCTGGAAGACACCTTCAAAAAGTTCCTGAGCCAGGACGTGTCAAAAGCGATTGCTGCCTTTCAGATGGATGAAGAGAATGTCTTACAGCTCGTTGAATGGTGTAGCAAAGGTGAAATGGATGAAGAACAAACAAGGAGATGCATTGATGTCTTCAACAGCGTGGCGGAGCTACTGGCAAAGATGATGGGAAAGGCTAAATTTAAAGAAGCCTTTGAATCTTTACGAAGAAAATGCAAAGAGATGAAAGATGAGAAAGATGAGAAGAGACTGAGCGATTGCCTCACATCCTTAGGAATCGAAGAAGTATTCAGAAGTTCCTGTCATCCAACTGGTCTGTGTGCTTCAGCCGTTAAAAAAGCCAAAGAATATTTGACGGAAGCTGACCAAATCCAGCGTAATCGTGGAATTAACCACGGTAACAGCCGAGCTCAGTGTCTTTCCAAACTTGCTCGATGTCTCGCCAAAGAAGGCAACTTCGATGAGGCGAAAAAAAAAGTCCAACAGGCGATCAAAATTCGATCGGATCAAGGAGAGGATGACAAAGTCATGCTTGGTGCAACGTACAATGATCAGGCAGGTAAGCGCAGCCTCCAAATCTTTCGTTCTGACTCAGAAATCCCTTCAGTCAAGCTTTAAATGAAAAGCGTTCCTTAAATACACCAGTCTTCGACAGGATGTTTAGAACACTGAGGGAGAGGGTAGACTTCGAGACATATCAGTAAATGTAATCCTCTTGTTTGTAATCAACTACCATATAAAATAAATCCTTCACATGAATTCTAATGTATACAGCTTTGAAGAGATTTAGGCGCTTCAATACTATTTCGAAATACTTTTTTCAAAACATCTATGATCTATCTTGCAGCCTGTCTTGATTATCTTCATAGCGGTCAGAAAGGACTGCTGGAATTATTGTTTCTTTTTATCCCTTGAATGTTCAGCGTTCTCCACAAATACAGTACTAAAACTGTGATTCGTCTTTCTTAGTAATCCTTTCACTCGAAAAAGAACATCGGCAGGCAATAGAGGTCCGAGAGAAGCAGACCCTGCCAATTTACAAGACAAGATTGGGAGACCATCCTTTCCGTGCAACCATCCTCAACAGTCTTTCAAACAATTATCACGCCCTAGGCGAGTACGACAATGCCAAAAAATATGCGAAACAGGCATTGGATATCCGGAAGGAACTACTGAAGGATCATCGTGACACCGCCAAGTCACTTTTTGACCTTGGAAAGGCTCATAAAATGACGGAAGAATTTGAGCAAGCTAGGTATTACCTTAAGGAGTGCGAGGCCATGCAAAAGAAAATATTGGATGAGAGCAATGACGACCTTACAAGGTAAACAATTTTGCTGTCATGGATGCTTTGCCGTTTTGTAAAAAAGGCTGAAGTTTCTAAAGAAACTATTGTGCTGCGTCGGTGGGGGTAACAGGCTAATTTTGGTTAGTCCATCGTCAGAGCGAATGAAGAAGGGCTAACGCTCGAAATCTCAGCTTTTTAACTCGTTACGGTGGCCAATTTACAATTCAACTTAGTTGATTTAACCAAATTAAATTTAAAAGCTCTAGAGGATTAGACACGTGCGTCATGTGAGTCCTCACCCAGTGCAACTTTCCTTTCCGTTCATTCAATACTTCATCATTGGGTGTAGTAAAAGATATGTTCCTAAACAGTAGCTACCCACTTAATAAAAAAAACTTGATCACACTCAGTGAAAACAGTAAGCCTTGTTATGTCTCGAAGCCACTTGTACCTTTTTACCTTGAACTCACCCCGTTTTTCAAGAAATCCTCCTCCAACTCCTCTAGCTTGATAGTTTCCCGAATTTTCGGTTAATTTGTTTTATTTGCTTTGCGTCCTACAGTACCAGAAAGGAATTGGAAGATGTGAAGAGGCGACTAGCGGAAGCCGAGGGACAAAGTAACGGGTCGTCATAAATTTTGTCCCCCATAGAGGACTCTTAAGGTCTCTTAAATCCTATATCATACTCTGACATATTTCCAGTTTTTTGTGTTCAAGTGGAATAGGGCGGTACTCCTTTAACGAATCAAAAGCTTATGCGTGGGGTCTCCGCTTTAGGAATCGTCTAAATAAAAACGTAGGGTAATTATGGGACATTTTTTTTTGTCACTTTTATCTTTGAGTCTGTTATGCCGGGTTATGCCTGTGATCAGTTACAGAGCATGCAGTCATTAATTGCATCAGAACTGACTACAAGAACTGAACATCTGAATGATGGTTATGTTAGTATAATCATAATGAACGTCCGAGGTCAAGTTTTACCTGCTTTACTGGACAGTTCTAGTTTCTTCTTAATCGTGTAAATAGATGTGGTTTAAAGTAGGTTCCGTTGTTCTGGACAAGTTGTCTGGCTATTTCCAGAGATCCTGAGAGGGTAGCCCTATCCAAGAAATTCATTGAAAGTTTAAATATGTTGCCCGTGCAAGGTGTGTTTAGCTGATATTAGTAATGACAATGGTAACCGTTCAGTATTGCGGACTTTTATTCAAACTCATTATACTTGGCGTTCAAGTAGTTTTAGTGTATTAAGAAGTCCTAAACAACATCTGTAACTGATGAAGCTGACAGCTTTCCAATTCGCATTTACTTTTAAATACTTTAAATAATTGAAAGTAATCCAATCAGGGTCAGTAAAACGCTTCAACCCGACAAGATTTTGATAATTAAGTACATATTGGTCCACATAATATGGGCTCTATTTTCGGTGTCATTTAAAATGGTGACTAATTCATATTGAAAATTGATAATTTTTTTTGATTGGTTCTCTCTTGTATGGTATTTTACAATAACTACTTTTACGGTGGAAAATGTAGCTGCATGTTTTGAGCTAAGACTTTAGAAGAGAGATTATTGATATGACTGCTCTCTCAATTTTTTTGTCTGGCAACCATTATGAGAAATAAAGGAAATCAATTTCGTGTTTTGTAGTTACGGCGTTTTTTTTTTTCATGGAAAGGAGGAAAGGAGGAAAAAGCATGTTCTTTAGGTGAAAAAACCCTAAAGTCCTTGACTCCTTGTATATCCCCTGTGAATAGCATAAAATTGAGGTTATACTTTCATGAGGCTTGGTTCGACAGTCTCTACTACTCATACGAATATCTGAAAGGGTTTATTGAAAGGGCTTATATGATATCGTTGATACAAAACACCACTACACGGGGTTCATCATCTCTATCTCCTCCGTTCGCTGTGACGAAGGCTAACACTCGAAAGGTCAGCTTTGAGATTCTTTAAGTTGGCCAATTCACATTAGCAATTCAGTTAATAAAACCAAAATAGCCAATCAGAACACTTGATTCGCTTCATATCGCCCACTAGTGCTGCCAGCTATTTAATAAGATTCCTTATTATATTGCTACCAGTGCTCGTGGGCCACATGAAGGGAATTCTGTGTTCTGATTGGATACCTGAGTGGGGAGAAGGGCTCATTTCGGCTTGCCTACTTTTATCCCGCGCTAGAAAAAAAAAATGCGAGGAGCGGACTCACAAAGTTTGTATCTTATATGAGAACGATCTTCGCAGTGAGCAGCACTATTTAAGCAATACTGAAATACAGGCCTGAATTTTTTTTCAGGTCTTAATTTCACTATTGCGTAAATAGTGCTGCTCACTGCGAAGATCGTTCTCATATACGTTTCTGTAACCGCAGTTCAATATGTGATTCTCATATATTCTTAGCAAAGTTTGTAACTGTTGGAAGAATGTCAGCGATAAAGTTGCAAAAAGCGTCAGAAGACAGTCAAAACAAAGAAAAAACTTAATAAACCCGCAAGGGTCGTTTGTGTTACAAACAAGGTTGGCTTTCTTTTCCGACTCTCGAAATAGTCAAGTCATTCTTGATTCTAGTCAAAGCGAGATCTTTTAGCTATATAAGAAATCCAATATTGAACAAGCATGCTCGGTCAAGATGGCTGGATATTAGCCGCGACCGCTATCTGACTAGTCTGCTTCGCAGCCTTTTTTGGATGTCACACAACACTCCCCCCAACCACCTAAAAAAAGGCTGAGCCCGCAGTTCTCGAAATGTCCCGCTGTTTTTCCCAAAAAAATTAGTCGGTATGTCATGTACGGAGAAATATTATGTCTCAATACATGTTATGTCCTATATTTCACCTCTACTAACTATGATTTCACATACATATAATGTCCTAACAACATACAGTTATACAGGGCTATACACAGCTATACAGGGCTATACACAGCCATACAGGGCTATATGTAGCTAACAGAGCTATACAGAGCAATAGAAAGCTATAAAGGGCTATAGACTGGCTATACACAGCTATACAGGTCTATACAGAGCTATACACAGCTATATAGGGCTATACACACAGCTAAACAGGGCTATACACAGCTATATTCAGCAATATAGGGCTAATATTACACAGCTACACAGTTACAGAGAGCCCTAATAATAATAATAATTTAATATTTATATTGCGCAAATTAACATGTCGATATGATCAAATGCGCATCACAACACTGTTCGGGGGACTTTGGCCTGATTGCATCAGCAGTTTACAAACAATCGAAGGAAACTTATTTGAAGATACCCCCTTCCCCCCAATTCCCAGTAAACAGGCCAGATCACATCACAGTAATCTCGTGAGTGGGTTCTTTAACGTCCCCTGCCTAACCAAATTATCTAATTAATAGATGCAGGAGACGGGACCTACGGTTTATTCTTCCTTATCCGAGAAGACTAGAATGTCTATCCATTTCTTATTAAAGAAAGGTAGCGCATTCTCCTCAGTTATTTTAAGACCTTGAGTGTTGGTCCTGCCGGGGCTCGAACCATCGACCTCGACCTCCCGCACAACAGTCCAGCGCTCTAACCAATTGAGCTCACCGGCAGGCGGTATAGATATAAAGGGCTATACATAGTTATAAAGGGCTATACACAGCTTTACAGGACTATACACAGCTATATGGGGCTATACGGAGCTATACAGAGCTGTACTCAGCTATACAGAGCTATACACTGCTATACAGGGCTATTCCCAGCTATACAGGGCTATACACAGCTACACAGAGCTATACACAGGTATACAGGACTATACAGAGTTATACAGACCTATACAGGTCTAAACATAGCTTTAAAGAGCTATACATAGCTATACATGGCTATAAACAGCTATACAAAGCTATACATAACTATACACAGCTATACTCAACTATACATATCTATACACAGCTATACAGGACTATATAGTTAGCTACAGAGGGCTATACACAACTATACAGGGCTATACATCGCTATACAGGAATATACAGAGCTATACACAGCTGTACAGGGCAAAACACAACTATACACACCTAAACAGTGCAATTTAAGTGTCCCCTTCTGAGAAAGCCGTTGTTCCAGGGGCCAAAAGTGGTGGTCAACTGGTTCTGTTGAAACTTGGCACCAAAGTTGAGTGTGATAAGTTGTTTCAAAAGCCACTTTGGCTTGCTTCTGACTATTTGTTCTGGAGTTTCAGAGGGGGGGGGGGGTCCCATTAGTGGCCTATGGAGCACCAAAAATTCAGCCCTCTCAGTGGCATTTTGAAAGTGCTAGAAAACTCCATTGGAAAATTGTGTTGCCAAATCAATTCGACCTTGGACTCTAAAATAGTGGAGCTTCTACTTCATAAATGTAACTTTGTTCTCAAGCGATTAGACAGAGAGGGACCTGGGGCTAAAGTTAGGTTAAATTTGAGGTCAAAATCATTACCCAAAATTGCTATTTTTCAAAAAACCATAACATTCACCTGCCTTCTTGCATAACTTTCATACCAAATCCAGTACGTATTTTAGTAACCCATTTATTAAAATCAGTTGAGAAAAGTTTGACTATTTAAGGTTTGATAGGTTTTTGGCACAAACTCTCCATGCCCCTCAAAGGCCAAGCAAAATGAAATTTTGAGCATGATTCATGCTATGAACAGACTGAATTCTTGACATAAGGCCTTTATCTTGTAATTGGTGACAGTAGATCTATAAGTTATCTTTCCCTCCGCATGCATAATGTTGTACACAGTTTATAAATGATATTGGAATTGTAATATAGCATATTCTATTTAAGCTTACTTTCTCGAAGATATTAGCTACTCTGTAAATTTCGAGCATAAGTAAAGTATATGTATGTATGTATGTACAAGTCATTTGCTTGGGTTGTATCGACTTGTGCGACTTTCCACACTCTTTCAAAAGCTCAACGGATTCTTCTGACTTAAAAGGCGACAGATAAATCCTTTCTTGACCTGCTCCTGAAAAACAAGCTTTCTCTGAAGAGGCGAGGAGAAGCTTGACTTTTCCTGTAACCTTCGAAATTTCACTTATTAGATGCTTAATCTTCGATGCTTCCCCAGATGGGTTCATCCGCTGGGAACTCAAAATTATCCAGTAAAAAAATCGTGTAGAAATGTTGGCTTTACGAGCAATTTTTCAGCTCCGCTACCGGATGATCTCCAGGATAGTGATGTACTTGCTGAGGAGCTTTCGCCGCAAAATCATGGAATGGTTTTACGTCTGTACCGTTAACGTAGATCACCACGGTTCGTCTGTTAGAATTGAGTATGTCGTTTGCCACTGTCATCGCCCCAGTTGTCTTCCCCATGCCCGTGGCACCATTTATGAGAAGGCATCTGCATTTGTGCCATGAAGAAAGGTAATCTTTTATTTTTTTTGACATTCTATTTCGCAATTGACGAAATGTGGTACCGTATGGGAGAGAAGAGACCAATTTCTACAGATTCTGGTAAATCAATGCAAAATATTGGGATGGAAAATGAGTTGAATCTTACAGAGACATACCGAAATTTCCATAAAATGAAAAGGGTAATCAAGAGAAATAGCAACAAAAGGAGAAAATACCTGCTAACGTCTCCATAATTGGTTTTGGTGAATCGCCTGAAACCAGAAACCAGATGAGATGTTATGTCATCAAATAAAGCAACAGCTACTCAAGCTGTCTTCCTAATCTTTTACTACACATTCTCGCTATTCTTCCTTACTCTCATTTGCCTGTTTTGTCGTATCCCACATTCTTCTCTTTTCACATCCATTCTCTGCGACATCACCTTCTTTTCCCACTTTTTTTACCTTTCTTGGAAGTCCGCTCTTGGAAGTCTGCAACTTGGAAGTCCGCTCATCTTTTGTCGACTATTTCCGGTTTTATCCTTGTATAGTGTATGTACCAGCCAAATCAGAGTCTACAACCCAACAAATAATTTATGGCCATGTTTACTTGTCAACAGGATATCTTAAGTTAGAAGATGGTGAATATTGACAGGAAGATTCTAGGATACCTGAAATACTTTCTTCAATCGGCTGGGGTGATCCAGCACGTTGATCTTGTTGATGAGTCATCTGTAAGAGCAAGTTTTGAGTTTTCAACTAAGGATACCAAGTTAAGCATACATTCTTAGCAGAGGAGTAGGACGCTCTGTTGTCCGTTTTTTTTTTTCTAAGACACCCTTCGCATGCGAAACGAAAACTGGACAAGTAGTTATTCATTTGTTAATTTCGAGTATAGATGGACAACAGTAAGATAAACCACATGCAAGAGAGTATGAACAGTATCTATTCTCTTGCCACATGTAAATCACTTTGACGTCAGTTGGAATTTGATGCCATATGCACACTCAGCACGCCATTAGACCAGCTTTGGTCGATGAGATTTTGAGTTTAGAGAGGAGAAGCTGAGCTCTTCTTTTCCTGGGAAAACATGTAATAACTGGTCTAGTACTTAACACTTTTTAGCCGTAAAAAAGAATTGTTGCATTCGGGACTGAAACTTACCAAATTATGAATGATTATTCGCTTGTAAAAAACATACTTTTTAAGCTTTTTCAAACCAGAGAAATCTGTAAGATTCGATTGTCGCTAAGAATGTCTCCTATCGAGAAGCTAAGCCCGGCATGGTGGCTCTCTTATCTCGTCTGAGCTTTTTCCCAATCGATGCATTACTTACCTACCCACAAAGCTAGCAAATACTTTGCTCATCCTAAAAGATCCACCAGATTTTTAAGATAAACCATTCCCTTGGCTCATCTGTAGAAGTAGAATGCAGCAATTCAACCCTTCGAAGTTCGAAGGGATCCATAATTGCACTCGACCGAGGGAAACTAAACATTCCCGCTTTTGCCTATGCATATTAATATGAAATCCAATTAGTAATTTCATTTAATTTCATATTAATATGAAATCCAATCTCGAAATGTCACTAGGCCGATCCAGCCCCTAATAAGAAAAAGGCTATGTTGTACCCAGGAGGAGTAGAGATATTGTACAAATTCGAGCAATTACCTAGATTACTGTGAGAAATTATCGAAAAAAGCTGTCAAGGCGATGATGGAAACTTAGCCGGGTAATGACGTCACTCCATAGCAACCAGCCTTTTCGAATATTTGAACTTCCGTTTACCCGAGGCTCGTGATGGCATTTTCACAACTTCAAGCTGTATCAATAACGATTCGCTTTAGTTGAGAATTGCCCTGAGGTGAAACATGATTTGACCAGGTTTTGTATTCGAGACCCATCATGACATTAGGTACGACTGAGGCCCTCAGTACACTGAGGTTGTGTTCTATTGCTGTCTGTTAATTGATGGATCCTTTGGAAACTTTCTGGTCTTCTTGGTAGTAAAAGGTACTTAAAAACCAGACGAACTACAAGTGATTACTTTATTTTAAGTATGGCGGTGGCAGATTTCACTTTAAGCTTTTTTTGGACATGCGCATAAGCGTTGCTATGCAGGCGTGAATCCGACTGCATATGGTTCTCCAACCGCGCAGTTTCGTTAAGGATATGTTCGATTTTTCCCATCCATCTTCTGCCGCAAAGAAAGACGCTTACCCTTTCCCAACCTTTCTGATAACCGAACAAGCACGAAGCATTCAAGAAAAAATCCCAACGGTGTTATAGTGCACGGTTCTTTAAAATGTAAGATCGTTATTGAAAACACTAACGCTACATAACTAAACATGCAGTTTTCTTCTACCTTGTCCCTACCTGGAGAAAGAACTATGGTTGGAAACAGCTTATCTGGTTTCTCTCCTCCTCAGATTTTAAAGACTACGGACATTGATGTGACAAATACAAACGAAACGAGAGGTTACGAAGCTAAAGTAGAAGCGAGTTTGTCGTATGCAAACTCTGCCTTGGAAGCATCTGATGAAGAACAGAGCGTTAAAGAAACAAGATTTTAAATGACATCTGTCATATCTTTCATACAATTTTAGAATCTTCTCTCTTAAAATTTGATGAGTGAAACCATGAAAAAGAGCGTATTTGGAATGGTTTCGAAAAGTTGAGTAGAAACGTAGTCACAACTGCCAAAAAAGGAGGGTTGGATAACAAAGAAAGCCAATGAGAACTCGAAGTGAGAACAGGCTGTGTGCCGTGAAAGAAATCTCGTTAAGTCGAGAATGTGACCCAGTCACGCACGAATGGATTGTTTTTTCAACTGGAATGGATTGTTTTTGCTAGGAAGATGGCGCGCGGCGTTTTTTTTGACCAATCACAGATGTCAACGATCATCATCAATTCCTCCTTTATGTAGACACGCCGTAAAACTTTGCTTTGAACGAAACAAGCATGCTGAGTTATTAATCAGCAAGGGCCATTAATGTTCTTGCAATAATTAGGCGTAATTAGGAACATTTTAAGACCTTGCGTTTAGATGACAAATGAAAGCTCCTCAATTTTCAAGTAAGAACATTTTCAATTGAGCGTTGAAAAACCGAAACCAAAGTAATTACAATTACCAATCAGAAAAAGTTTAACATCGGCATTGACCAACCAGGGTTTGAAGTAAAAACAGGCAACCTGGTTGAAGCGCGGGAAAACGCCAGTGATCAAGATGGGATTGGTTCTAGTTTTAAATCTGATTGGTTAATTGAGAGGGTGGTGCGAGTAATCCGGACCAATCACTGAGCTAGGTGCAGCAAAACCAAAGCAATGATGGATCAGTTTCGATACTCGGTTGAAAATTGCTCAAATGACCGATAGCCAATATTCAAGTACATTTGCATCAAAGTGGAGCCTAACAAAATGAACACCAATTCCTACAAATAACAAAAAAGTAATCAATCTTCGATAGCGAGCCGTTAGAAGTCATAGTCTTCCACCAGTCAAACACAAAGAACCCAGTAATTAACGACATCTATCACTAAAACAATATTAAATACTTGTTAATGAATTGGTGATGAAAATAAGGACATATAGGTTCGCACTGCGTACTTGTGTCTAGTGCAGAATAATATGAATATATTATTAGATATGATGATTACAGCTATACCGTCTGCGCGTTAAGTTTATCATATTATTATATTAAGGAAGCTGTTTGATAGTCCATTAAACAATTAGAGGATGAGTTCCGAGTTTTCTAAGAAAATTAATCCGCGTGAAAGTTTTTCAGATTATGATAGCCAAAACTAAAGCAAATTATGAATACGGGGAACAGATTCTTTTTTCTAATACATACTCAAGAAATACCAGTTGCAATATGTTTATATGAAATCAGTTTTTGATAATTTTGGTAAGAAAAAAAACCAACAAATTTCAACACAAGGATTTCCGTAATTATCTAATTCTGTAAAAAAAAAAAATACAATTTGGGCATAATTTGCGACGAGTGTCCTCCATATTTTAGCAGTTACCATAATTACCAATTTTAAGGGCAAAAGTCCTGGCAATGGGGATGATGGAGCCCGTGTAGGGGTGTTGTGTATCAACAGTATTTTATCGACCCTTTCAGACATTCGTGTCAGTAGCAGAAACTATCGAACCGAGCCTCATGAATGTATGACATACTAGGATTCAAGGACTAGTCATCTCCACTTCCGCAGAAAATCTCTGCAGCATGTCCTTCGATCTAGCTTTTCGGTCTAACCGACGTCTTAGCTTTTAATGAGTGAAAATATTTGTTTTAGGTTCTTTCACAAACTAGGTTTTTTCACCAGAAGACATGCTTTTTCCTCCTTTCCATAAAAGAAAACGCCGCTACGAAAACAAAGCACAGTATTAATTTCCTTTTAACTATTCACAAAATTGATGCCAGCAAAAAAGTGAAAGAACAGTCATATCGACAATCCCTCTTCTAGGGTCTTGGAACAAAACAAACAGCTACATGTACCACAGTAACAGTCGTTATTGTAAAAATACCGTGCAAGGGAGAACCAATCAAAAAACTTATTAATTTTCAACATGAATTAGTCTCCGTATTCAAGGACAATGAAAATGAAGCTCATATTATGTGATCCGATGTGTAATGCCCTCCTAGAGAGGACACTATTCGGATGATGTTGTACAAGGTTGCCGCTGCATACAGCGTTATCTGATCCCCATAGGTCCCATCTCCTGCCATATGTCTGATCCCCATAGGTCCCATCTCGTGCCATATGTCTGATCCCCATAGGTCCCATCTCGTGCCATATGAGTTAGACAGTCGCCCCAGGAAGCGAACTCATCATCTGCCAAATGCTCTAAAAGGGGAAGGACGTCGCTATTGCAAGGATTAACTTTCTAGGTTCGCGACAATTTCCTTCCCCATGGTTTTAGCTCGACTTACTCCTAACAACGTTGTCCCTCAGAGAGCAAGCCAGCTCCCCCCACCCCCCCCCCACATCCACTCGTCCTTTCAAATTCCTAAACCACTACTTTGTTCACCTCGGATGAGTTTAAAGTTACAAGGTACAAGTTACATTGATTATGCTAAGGCCTATGTTTTATGGTCTATTTTTATGCAAGTTGGTCACCATTGAAAATTAAGGATTACTTGAAAGCATGTTTATAACTTCCTACTCTTTTAAGTTTATTTGTAGTGCTCTCTGGGTCTGGAATTTCTAATTTCCACAAAGCTTCAGAAATGGCTAAGATTCTGAAGGAGGGCAAGACCGATAAAATTCACGTGATAACTTAACTCACTTTTGGTTGGCAAACTTTGCGTTTCATTTCCTTCTTCGCTTTCTGACACCTGAGGGACGTACCCCTCAGTTTGCGCCTTTTAAACAGACAAACAAATGAATAATGAAATACTACTGTAGATACAGAAGTTTATAACTCTGAAGCAATTATCTATGTCCGAGAGCTGACTTTGATTAAAGCGTGAGACTAGCCAATCAAAATTTACTTCCTGATATGGAGTTATTTATCTCTAATGATATCTGAATGCCTAATGAATAATACTTAAGATCGGTACTAATCAGGAATACGTTATAAAATTGCAATTTTCAGACCGCAAACTCGATTAAAGTTAAGAAAACCAACCAAACTTGTATGTATAAAAGGATGCAAACCGCAAAGTTACTATTTGAAGCGCTTTGCGCGTTCAATTTACGGCCAAGTTCATTGTTATTCCTAAAGACTTGAAATTATTATCTTATTCAAACAACGGGTAATTAACTCCGCAGGTGGGTCAGAGCAGAGCTAAACACCTAACTCCGCAGGTGGGTCAGAGCAGAGCTAAACACCTAACTCCGCAGGGGGGGGCAGAGCAGAGCTAAACACCTAACTCCGCAGGGGGGGTCAGAGCAGAGCTAAACACCTAACTCCGCAGGGGGGGTCAGAGCAGAGCTAAACACCTAACTCCGCAGGTGGGTCAGAGCAGAGCTAAACACCTAACTCCGCAGGGGGGTCAGAGCAGAGCTAAACACCTAACTCCGCAGGTGGGTCAGAGCAGAGCTAATCACCTAACTCCGCAGGGGGGTCAGAGCAGAGCTAAACACCTAACTCCGCAGGGGGGGTCAGAGCAGAGCTAAACACCTAACTCCGCAGGGGGGTCAGAGCAGAGCTAAACACCTAACTCCGCAGGGGGGGTCAGAGCAGAGCTAATCACCTAACTCCGCAGGGGGGTCAGAGCAGAGCTAAACACCTAACTCCGCAGGTGGGTCAGAGCAGAGCTAATCACCTAACTCCGCAGGGGGGTCAGAGCAGAGCTAAACACCTAACTCCGCAGGGGGGGTCAGAGCAGAGCTAAACACCTAACTCCGCAGGGGGGGTCAGAGCAGAGCTAAACACCTAACTCCGCAGGGGGGGTCAGAGCAGAGCTAATCACCTAACTCCGCAGGTGGGTCAGAGCATAGCTAATCACCTAACTCCGCAGGGGGGTCAGAGCAGAGCTAAACACCTAACTCCGCAGGGGGGGTCAGAGCAGAGCTAATCACCTAACTCCGCAGGGGGGTCAGAGCAGAGCTAAACACCTAACTCCGCAGGGGGGGTCAGAGCAGAGCTAAACACCTAACTCCGCAGGGGGGGTCAGAGCAGAGCTAAACACCTAACTCCGCAGGGGGGGTCAGAGCAGAGCTAAACACCTAACTCCGCAGGTGGGTCAGAGCATAGCTAAACACCTAACTTCGCAGGGGAGTCAGAGCAGAGCTAAACACCTAACTCCGCAGGGGGGGTCAGAGCAGAGCTAAACACCTAACTCCGCAGGGGGGGTCAGAGCAGAGCTAAACACCTAACTCCGCAGGGGGGTCATAGCAGAGCTAAACACCTAACTCTGCAGGGGAGTCAGAGCAGAGCTAAACACCTAAACTCCGCAGGGGGGTCAGAGCAGAGCTAAACACCTAACTCCACAGGGGGGTCAGAGCAGAGCTAAACACCTAACTTCGCAGGGGGGTCAGAGCAGAGCTAAACACCTAACTTGCAGCCAGCTCATGAAATTTAACATTTCAGAGCTCTTTTAATGAACTACTGAGATCCAGTTAGTCTAAGTACAAATGCAATCAACATTCAACAGCTGGTAAACCGTTCATTTTGTAGCGAACGTACAAGGATGCAAAAAACTCGCTTTAGTGAATGAATAGACAGCCCTCCGCCCCGCCCCCGAAGCAGGTGACAATTTTCTTTTAATGTCACAAGAGAGTAAATACAAGATAAACATACGCACTGAAACACAAAATGACACAGCTCTAAGATTTTACAAAAAGTCTTTTTTGCGAGCTTCCTTTCTATTTTAACAAGCGATCCTTCAAGCACATAGTATATACTCGATAGGAAGCGTCAATCCCACAACAGTCTTTCCCGATGATCGATTTACACCGATTCATCTACAGAACGAGCCGACCATTGTGAATCAAAGTTGGCACAAAATCAAGTTAACTATGATGGGGAAATACTTTATAGAAATTAACTACAACTCTGTGCACACTTCAGTCAATTTTGCTGCAAGTGTTATTTGAGCGTAGTCGGCCGCGTTTTCACATCTTTCTCACTCTTCAACTAAAATATTGTGTAGCGTTACGCCTTTAATTTTATTTTAAATGCCTCTGTGATCGGTTGTGAGTTTTCAGGAAGAAACTAAAATCACCGCTTGACACTCAAAATCCATACTCGGATGAAAATCGCACCCTTGTTTCTGATTGGCCAGATAATAAACCTCAGCTTGTTTTTAGACAATATAGGGGAATTTAGATGCTTCTGGGTCATAAGCTTCGAGTATGTATTAACGAAAATCATATATTTGCCGTCATATATTTGCCGGCAATATATTAAATATCATTTATTATTAAAACAAAGATCATTGCATAATGCAATTCAAGACTTTTTCTTGGCTTAGCCATTATGGTATATCAGCCAATATACCATAATCTACAAATATGGTAAGCGTAGGTGTCAGCTTAAAATTAAAAGAGAACTAAAAATTTAATAAAATTTACTAATTTAATTCAACGTTTTTAATAAAACAATTATTCCACTCGCGCTTGTTGTATATGAGATGATTATAGCCAACGAGGCGCGTAGCGCCTCGTTGGCTATCTATCATCTCATATACAACGCGCGCTCGTGGAGTAATTGTTAAATAGTCAGTCAGGGAACAACATTCGTTTCCCCACCAAGGTGGGGGTTTTACCAGTCAATATGCCCCCAGTAGGGTGGGGTTTTCTTAAGATTCGTAATGATGTCAAATCAAATCCCCAGCTTGACCTGGAGTGAGGAGGGGGTCGGGGTTTCAATTGACAAGTGCATAATACGTTCATTCGCTCTGACGAAAGGCTAACGCTCGAGACATCAGCTTAAGTTTCAACTTGTTACGGTGGCTAATTTACAATTTCAGCTTAGTTGATAGAACCAAATTACCTTGTCACCCCACCGACGCAGCACCACAGTTTCTTTAGAGACTTACCCCCTTTATTCTCAAACTCATGAATTGTTCGTACGGTTTTAAGCCAATCGGATTGCCCCATTTTGGTCAGGTGCATGTATTTTGATTCCCAATGAAAATCTAGATCAAGATTACTCCGATTAGTTCGAAAACCGATGAAAACACTGATCAAGACACTTGAATTTGGCAACCTCAATTACAATACAATCAATTATTCACTACCGTACTTGGAAAAGTTATTCACAACGTGAAAATTACAATTCTGGAAAGTTCCCTCGTGAAACGCAGCATTAAATAAAGAACTATTCCCGAAATAAAAAATATCAAACAAGCAAAACAACGTATTTGATTCCCCGTACCTTTTATCGTGAGCATCAAGTAGATTCAACGCCTCGTCGCCAGTTGTCTCCCAAATGACGCTTCAGAGCACACACTATCCCGCGCGCAGTTCTGGGTGGATACCTTTCCCCTGAATCTTTGGCGACTTCCCTAACAAAGGCTTCGTGAGCCAGTAGTTAAGAGATATGGCATCCATATCCTCTATTTCACAACTAACACGATTAACCTTGTGTAATTCATAACCTTTGAAAAGACCACCGGAATCTAAAATCAGCACTTTCAACTCCCTTTGCTGCTGCCATTCCCGAAATATTTTTAAAGCCCATTTGTTTTTGTATTTTGTAGAAGATGGAACAACTTCATTGGCCAGGACTTGTTCCTCAGCTACACTTTTCGGCAAAAGTAAACGACTCGGTCTTCCTTTCTCCTTCTAAGCCATAACCATCAAATACAATGAAACACAGCTAACATGCGACAGACGGCTTTCAAAATACAGGCAGAGACTTGCATGAGCTATTTACCATTCACGCAGGAAATACATTATTTTTGCATGCTTTATTGCATTGTATTTTTAAGGCGTGATTGAGAAGTCATGTCAAAAGCTCGTGCTTCGTGTTTCATCAGGGGTTCCAGACAACTCGAAACAATAAAAGCACTCGGCCTGCGGCCTCGTGCTTTCATCTGTTTCTCGGCGTTTGGAACCCCTGCTGAAACACTCGCACTCGTTTTTCACATATTACTTCATAAATCAAGTCAGGACTATGGCATGAGTACGCGTGGGTGGAATAGCCTTACGTTTTCTGATTCCGGCAAAGCATGCGGACTGAAAGTTCGAACTAAAAAGAAATTACCATCTTGCAAAAATATCTCACCCTTTCACTTGTCAACAGAATTTGAAAACAATTGCGCGTGGAACATAGAAAATGGTTTCGCCCATAAGTAGGCCTCTAGTGTAACTCGAAAAATGTTAACTTAAACATGCGTATGCCCAGAACGAACGTTGTGTAATGCCGTTAATAACACGACTTTTCCTGACACCATAAAAATGTTGAAGCGAACAAGTTGTCTCTTTCACTGAGAATCAAGCGGGGACTGGAAAGGTAATTCGAGCATGAAATACAAAGAGCCGTTTTAAAATCTTTATCGAAAAAGTATGACTATGATTTTGGTTTTATCTGCAGCACGTACTCTCTCTCGAAGGTCGCGTATATGGTCGTCCTATGACAAGTGTTCGCCATGGTGAATCAGAAATGAAAATTAAGGGCCCCTCATAATAAATATTCGTAAACTTTCAACCTTTATAAACGACTGGTCCTCTTTTAACAGGTGTAGCAATGTTTTAACTATAGAAACAGCTTTGAAGTTCATTGTGTTGTGAAAGTAGTTAAAATAGAGCCTCACTACGCTGAAACGAGGACGGTAAGTCTGACAACATTTGAAATATGCATATGTAATAAGAAGTTAGATTACGAACCATAGTTTTTGCAGGAAAAAATTAAAAAGAATTTCTCATTCTCTCTTTGATAAAGCCTCCAAAAATATATGCACAATGATTGGAAATAAGCGTAATTCAGTGAATGTTTTCCCTATTTTCGCAAGGAGATGGATGTTCTCAAAAAAGAAATCAGCATTTTGAGCAAACTTGAACACAAAAGAATCTTGACCTACTATGGCAGCGAAGAAAAGGAAAATCATTTCCAATATTTATTTATGGATTTCATGGAAGCGGTGAGTCGATGAATGCAAGAGAAGTAGGGCAAATTTTGAAGAGAAATCATGTTTGAACCAATAGGTGAGTCAGGACTAGCTATTGAAGACGGAAGCTTCGCTTGGAGTACTGCTTTTGTTTAGTTTCTTTGGTGTTTGCAGACAAATATGCCCACTGGTCTTTCTCGGGTGGAAACGTATTTTCAAGCAAGTTGCTAATTTTGGTTAGAAGTTTGTCAAGATTGATCGATGTTTCTTCCTAAGTTGTATTACTGTTAGAAAGCGAAATGAGAGCCGGTTGAATCAGTCGATAAAATTTAGTCTGACCATAGTTTAGATTGTTGATAAGACATTCCTTAAGCAATGAAAATCATACATACATACATACATACATATACTTTATTTAATCTCGAATATAATTTGGAGTAGCTAAAGGATAAGCTAGTATCTTCGAGTTACAAGTATAATTCTAAATACTACTAAAATGTAAAATTGTAACATTCTAAAATTTAACTGATTTGACACTTGATTTATTCTCTTCTTCTTCATTTTGTCCCTTTCGTCAGTCTTTAAGATAACACCTGTTGGGAATAGGTTAGCCACCAACAACTAAAACTATTTCAAACACAGTTTGAAATCATTAACAGGGATCATTGTATGGTTACCTAAAAATGACGACGTTTTTCAGTGAATGTGAATCAAGAAATTTCACAAGACAAATGTTGGACGGAGTGTGGTTCCTGCATTCAAAAAAATGTCTTTCACAGAGACATTAAAGGTATCGATCGTTGTTGATGAATATTCATCCACATCCATAATAGCATTAAGAATGAGAGTGGGTTTTAGAAGTCAAATTCAGATCCGAGAAAATTTTCATTCTGGACAAACTATATTTTTTCGGCATCAAGTCTTCATTTTCCGTTGATTATAGAAATAGCAAATTACCACAAAATCTTTGAGAATGTCTCTTTTGTCATTAAATTTCAGACCGCATGGCATCCATTCTTTCCCTTAGACAAACCCCAGTCACCCATTAAACATTTATAGATTATTTCGTTGCATCATTTTTAGTGCTTTTTTTTAATGATTATGTGAATATGGTTATTATGAGGCAACCCTGAATTTACGCCTTTTTTCGCAAAGGATCAAACGTTCTGATTGATCTCCATGGGAACATAAAACTGGCTGACTTTGGCTTATCAAATTTTATTCAGGTAAGATGCAGACTTTTTAAGTCAATGAAAACCCTTCAAGTGACTGAAAACGTTTGCAAACAGTGGTTCTACACGCGGTATGCCGTAAGAGTTATTCAACACTCCAGGTAACTAAGATTTCCAAGCAAACTTCAAATTGGGTTGAAAACTGGAGGAACTGAATATAGAAGAACGTAAACTCTGAATAATGATGCATCTCATTAGTCAGTCAGTCTTGAGAATTCCTCACTAGTTGGAATTTGTGTGAAATTAGCTTTCCTCAGACAAATGAAATAATTGTTCAATTGTTATTTTTATTCGGATCCATTGGAAAAGAATTTAAAACTGAAGTGGTATTTTTCTGAACGATGTTCTCTTCATGCGACTGAGTCTTTAAAGTATTTATACTCGTTATCGAAATTTCGCTTTTTTTACTTCAGAAAATCGGAAGCAAAACAAATCTTGTTTCTCAATGTGGCACTCCTCACTGGATGGCACCAGAGACATTTTGGGGAGAAGGATATGGAAGAAAAGTTGGCCCGTATTCTGACCTTCTCCAGTTATGACACAAGCGCTGATCCTCTTTTTGTGCAACTTAACTGGAGACGGTTAGATACTCAGCGACAAATACAGGTGGCCACCATGTTCTATAAATCTATACATGGTCTTGCGCCCGACTATCTTGGTTCTCTTTTCACTAAATATGATCCTCCATATAATCTAAGGAACTCTGAAAACAAACTAGCTGTTCCATTGCCTCGCACCAATTTCCTGAAAAATAGCTTTAGCTATAACGGTGCGGTTATCTGGAATAGCTTGTCCCCTGAATTGCGGCAAGCAAAATCACTTCAATCCTTCCGAAATGGTTGTCGCAATTTCTTCCTCTGAATCGACAAAACACACACGGCATCTATGTAAAGCAGAATTTCTTTATTTTTTTCTATTTTACTTTTAAATTTTAGATCATGTTTATATAGATTAAAATAGATTGTAACTGTAATAATAGATTGTAATAATATTATTATTTTATCTGATAGATTTACCGTGTCTAAATAAAAATAAAGTTCAAGTTCAAGTTCAAGTACATTTGGTAGGTTTGAAAGTCAGCAGCATAATTTGTTTGGTTTATTTATGTTTTTGAGATTGTCAAAAAGACGGGTGAAGAAAAACTGGCAAGAGACTGTAAAAAAATGGTGACGAATCTGGGAAATTTCGACCCTCCACTCGCTTGGTCACTTTTAACAACCAAAAAAAAGCTAGATTCCCAAAGTAAGCAATTTTTTGGCATTGGCTCCTATTCATTTTGTATGCTCTTGTCGTATATCCGTGCAAATTAAGTCTTGTTCATCTTTCATAAAGGAGTGTTGGTTATACGGTCGTGGAAATGTTGACCGGACGTCCTCCTCCGGGTCACCTTGATCCAACAGCGGCTATGTTTAGTATTGGATCTAAATCAAATGAGCCAACACTGCCAGAGGATGTATCACAGGATGGAAGGGATTTTATTAAGGCCCCACTGACTTGGTTTGTATCAATTAAACTGATCAGAACGGCATAACTCGATATCAGGAGCTTGCTAATGGCTCCCGTCATTGTACTGCATGGTGAGGCTAGATCTGACGGTACCTGTACGTATGCAAAATATTTTTCAAATTCATGACCGTTCATAGCGCCTTAATCTCCCTCGATATATTGCACCTGCTTATCGACCCCGTCACCCATGGGCGGGGGGGGGGGCGAATTTTCGGTAAGGGAAGCTCACAGATACGGAAAGTTAGGTTTGAATTCGTGGGATTGCTTCCATGCGATCACAAAACATTAATTTAACTCTGTTTACTTTAAAGCACTAATTTTGTAGAAAAGCAAATGTGCATGCTTACCACGAAACAGTTTACAGCAAGGCTGAATAACGGTTACAGTACGCGTGACTCACATAGAAAGGTACAGCAAAACGGAAATTTCATCATCGAGCCCAAAGCAAGTAGTTTGAAGGAGAAGGATAATCTCGTCTTTTTCACAGTTAAACTTAGTGGCGAAATCATGATCAATGCCTGTGAAACCCTTCAGACTTGCTGCATACGATTGATCACTAGTGTAAAATAAGCTCATCCGAAAATCTAACTACCTAATCAAAAGTAGAACCCAGAGTTACAAGTTACTTTAAAATAGTTTTCTGTGTCACCCTTACGTTTACTGCATAAAAGATATTTTAAGTTGACTTTCCTGAAACACCAACATCAACTGATCTTGTGAGTTATTCTTTTTCTTCTCTGGGCATGCGTTCCAATTCATTTATGGTTCTGTTCAAAGAGATCATTTAAGATAAGAGATAGGTTATTAGATTGTGTATATTCTTCTAGATATCAGACTGGATAGGAGGCAACTGCTTCACTTTGCCCGAGCTAATCCCGGTTTCGTTTGAAATAATTAGCCAAGATTAATTAACACCATCTGGACACCATGTTGGTCTATCGGTTAACCGCCGTCATCGTCACCGTCACAGTCATCCCTATTTTTCTCATTGTAATTATCGGCATCGTCATTGACATCGTTAACGTTATCGTTACGGTCATCGTTATTGTCATCGTTATCCACATCGTCTTCGTTATCGTTATCGTTAGCGTTATCATAACCTTGGGCCTCTCGATTCGGAGTGGAAACGTTAACCATTTTGACTATGATATTTAGTACAGTATATTGTCTTGAGTCTTAAGGAAATTTGAAGCATTCCACGAAACCAAAGAAGTAACAATTCTGTTAACAAGTGGTAAGTTCTTCTATTTTTAATGTTTGTTCACGCTAGATATTAACCAACGCTCAGATGTTTAAGCTGGGAGCTTATTTTAGCCGTGATGTAAAATTGGGAGCTGGTAAATTCATGAGACTTGTTTCAGACAAAAATGTTTTTTAAGCCAGAAAAAGACGCAGGCTGTTTTGGTCCCTCAACAAGCCCTCCCGCAAAGTTAAGAGCTACTATGTTAACTAACCTTATAAGCTCTTCGATCATGGTAGGGTCATCCAGAACCCTTTGCATTTTTTGACACTCTTCCAAGCAAGCTTTTGCATCCTTGAATTCTTCCTTCCTTTTGTAAACCATCCCAAGGTCAAACAAAGACTTAGCGGTGTCGTAATGGTCTTTCAGCAGCTCACGACGAATCTTCAGTGCTTCCTCTGAATATTTTTTGGCGATGTCGTTCTCACCAAGGGCAGAGTAGTTGTTGGACAGATTGTTTAGGATGGTTGCTGTAAAGGGATGCCGGTCTCCTAAGTGTTTTCTGTAAATTTCCAACGTCTCCTTTTCTCTCACCTTAATGGATTCTTCATGGTTTCCCTCAAGGGAGAGAGCCACTACAAAAAAGGAAAAAAAAATTCAAACTCTTGTTTTCTGGAAGCAGAAAAGAAATATGTTCTATGATAAGGAAACAAGTTGAAACATTTTTTTCGAACTGATAATGGTTAGGGCGAGCTTATTTTACTATCGGGGGCGAACTCGCAAAGGTGGGAAGGGTAAAACTCTCTAAATCAGACAAATTTGTATATAAGGCTCAGTGGAATTTCCTGTCGGCTGATTCAGCTTAAACAGAAAATTTAAGTACTACACCTAACCCACCTGCTAGGTCATTGTATGTTGCGCCTTGCATAACAATGTCTGCTTCCCCACGTGCCTTTCGCATTTCGATCGCCTGTTGAATCTTTTCTTTTCCTTCAGTGAAGCTGTGTTCCTTTACCAGACACCGACCAAGTTTGGCGAGACATTGAGCTCGACTGTTACCAGTGGTGATACCAAGGTCACTCTGGATTCTATCGGCCTCCAACAGATACGGCTTGGCTCGTCCAGCTGCTTCATCGCACAGGTCTGGAGAACAGCAACAGCTGAACACTTCCCTGATTCCCAGAGAAGTGAGACATTCACTCAATCTCTTTTGATCTTTACTTTCTTTGCACTTATCTTTTACTGATGTGAAGGCACGGTCAAATGTTTTCTTTCCCATCATTTTGGCAAGCAGTTCTCCCACCTTATTGAAGACATCGATGCACCTCTTCTCTTGATCTTCCCCCATGGCACCATTTTCGCCTAACCAATCGATGAGCTGCATAATAGTTTCGTCTTCGTGTCGGTATGCCACGATAGCGTTTGAGACATCAGTGCTCAGGAAGCTCTTGAAGGTTTCTTCAAGGAAAGCAAGAACGTAATTGATGAACATCTTTCGAGCTTCGGAAAACACTTCACGGAAACTTGCTTCTTTTATCTTGTTCTGGCAGTAGAGGCTGTATACTGTGAGGATACTGTAATGATAGGAGTTGGACATGTGCTGTTCCAGGAACGACTTCCTTGCCAATTCTTCTATCGCACCCCTTAACTCAGCAGACTTAAGGATTCTTGAAGCTCTTGAAATGGTGAAGAGACCTCTGAATACTGTTAGAGACACAAGGGTATTTTGGTGGTGTGTATTTAGTCTGTTGAAGCAAACGTCGATGCAAACGTCTATCTTCTCATCTTCAGTTGCATCTGAAATTCTGGCAAACTTTTCTTTACGATTTAGATTCGTCAGCATTTCCAGAAGATCTGATGGGTTATCCTGCCACGCGGCCAAGGCAAACAGGACGAATGGAATACCGCCACAACAATGGGCTATTTTGCGGGCAGTTTCTTCTTGCAGAGGGGTGTCACCATAGATCTTCTTCAACAACTGAAATGAATCATCTTCATTGAAAGGAAGCAACCTTATGCACCGTTGACCAGCCTGAAGGATATCGACATTCTTCGTTGAGGTCACCAGCAGATGTGCTCTTTTTGACTTTGCCGCGATATCTCTGACGAACTTCATGATCTCTGTGTTTTCAGATGGAAATTTTCTTTCAACTTGTACCCCCATGGTTCTTTCCTTGTCCAACGGAGTTAAGAATTCGAAGTTATCGAGCAGCAGTAGAGAGTGGAACTTCTCCTCTTCAATGAGAAGACTTCTGATCTTACCAATTGGCGGCTCGCTCAAAGGGAAGTGGTACAGCTGTTTGACAATTTTTCCGGCAAGGTCATCAAGGGAGGTCACAAACCTGCAGTTTACGTACGCAGCTACGATATCGAAATTGGCATTTAGTATCTCGAATGCAGCCTTGATTGCAGTTGACGTTTTCCCCATACCGACAGGCCCAAGTAATAGGGTGCATCTACAGTCGTTCTCTGGCTCGTCCTTACAAAAGGACTGTTTTATCTCGCTGAGTTCTCTCTTTCGGCTGACGAAATGTCTAATAGGACTTGGTAGAAAAGACATACCGCTACGGAAGTCTGAAAAATAGGAAATTATGTATTTTTCGTTATCCACGTCTGTGTAACCCCAGATTTTTTGCGACATACGTCTGTCGTCATGGTACTGGAACAATGTTGTCGAGAAGCTTATCTTCCGTGTCGTGACTATTTCTTAACGGCTGCTATCCAGTTTTTTTTCTTTCTCATTTCTCACTTTTAACCCATCCATTTGAATTATCGTACAGATCTAAGTTGTTCTTTTGGTTTTTATTTGTTCAAAGATGAGTTTTTCAGTGCAGAAATCGGGTAAAATTGCGTGACTGGAAATTTATCACTATTCTTGGATTTATAAAAGATACAATTTAATACCTGTGGGATGCGGAGAGGGTATGTATTCCTCTTCCCTGCAAACTTCTTTTTGTTCTGCTTCTCTTTCGTCAAGGTAATCAGAACCTGGTAAAGACGTCACAAGTAACAAATAAATGGAAGCAGATAAGACTTGCGTCTATGAGGATCTACAAACCGAAGACAGTTGAAGGTCAGAAAATAATTTTTTTCCCCATCACCCCACTCAACAGCAAAGACCGAATTTTCCTCCATATCACTCGACACCGGCCTCATTTAAGACCCTCACGTTAGGAGTAGACGCACTTGAGAAAAATAATACAAACAAATGCAGTTAGCTCTCAAATATTAATAGAAACTTCGGTGGCTTTGTCACACTCGGCCTGGACAATATTTATTTATTACTTAGTTCTTATTAACCGAGCGGGAGGTCTGTATGGGAGAATCTTGACCGAGGTCGCCAGTACAGACTGAACGCAGAGAGGTCTGTACCAACGACCGAGGTCAAGATTCTCCCATACAGACCGACCTAGCTCGGTTCATAAGATGTTTATTATTTGGCTGTCTTATATGCAAATTTTATTATATTCTTTGTACCTTTTTTTTCTAGACCAGTCTAGATGCCGGTCTAGATGGGAAAATCTAGACCGCTTTCAATATTGATTTCAGTAAATCAAATTCGTGAACTCGGTAGTTCCCAGTCCTTGTGAGACAGCCATATAATAAATGTTAATAAAATCCCTTAAATTTATATCAAACAACATTTGGGAGTCTGATCTAGAATCCATTTCCCCTAACACTTAGCCATATAAGGTAAAAAGGAATGCACATGACCTTCATTAAAGCAACTGGTAATTAGTTTCACACCTGCACATTTGGTAAAGTGCCTCCGACATTCTCGGTAATCTTCCTCCAAAATAGTGATTTTGAGTTTTACTTCAACGAGTCCAAGATCCTCCAGCATTCTCTCAGTCACGAGGAATTCTTGAGCAACTTCACCGAGATGACCACTCGAGTAATCTTGCCAGAGTCGTTCTAGAATTTCCAATGAGGTGCACTTGACTGTCAGTACCAAACTACCGCGGTTGACATTTACAATAGGGACTTGGTTAACATCTTCGAGATGTTGAACAAATTGGTTTTCCTCATTTACTGACGGATCAAAATGTCGAGATAATTCCGAGACTATTCTTTGTATGAGCTGCGGAACAATTGTGCTTGTCGCAGTCGCAGGAGGTTCGTCAGCTGAAGCAGTTGGCGGTACATGAAAGGACACCATCATCGCCGGAGGCTCCTCCGGAGAGCTGCGACTTGTCGTGGCTCTGACATCGATGATAATACGGATAGAAGCTGTAGTGAGAGGAATTATCCGAGTCAGAATGCGTAACTATAACAACTTTTGAACGTTGATCTGGATCGATTTAAATAAATTAATGGCGAAGTAGACTATGCAATTCAATATTCAAAGTATTTCTTATGGTAAAAAAAGACCTCTTCGTTAAACTGACCTCCCGCCAATGAAGGGTTAGCCCGACTCGTCACCACTTCACGAAGCTGTTCAAATTCATTCGTCTGGTCTTGGATTTTTCTTTCTAATCTGTCACAGGAACTTTGAACTTGCCTCTCCACTCGAGCTAATCCTGCATCTAGATATTCTTTTGTGTCCATGTCCTTGTGATACCATTTCTGTAGTTCCTCGGCATTCCTTTCAGCCTCTGGAGTTAAGGGATCATGCCGCAACCTTTCGATTGCTTCTTCCCATTCATGGCTTGCTTCTGCGCTGATAAAGGAAGCAATACGTAGGAGGGACATTTTGATTTCATCCCAAAGGGAACAAAATTCTGCATTACTCAACTCTGCTCGGTGAAACTTGTGGATAATATCATTGCGGTAGAACTTAATTCTGACGATGTCCGCAGTCAAGCTTAAATCACGTTTACTTGGGGGACTATCCCATCCACTGGGCAAAGGAGGTAGTTGTGTCTGACAAAGAATTTTTAAAAGTGTAGAAAGAAGGCTTATGTCAAAGTTTCTCGATTCTCCACACAATCCTGATGGTGGATAAACAAGATCACGTTGAGGCTTGAGGAGAGCGTTGCATAACTTTCGCCTGGTACCGGACTCACTCAGTTTGTTTCCAAGACTACTTGGTGGATAATAGACGTCTAACAGTGCTCGGAATAACTCGGTACCAGCACGAATAATCAGCCGGAAAAGACGCTGATAATTCTCTTTTTCATCTGTTGAACGGAGCGCTTGAGTAGCTGTGGCAGAAGCGGTCGCCATTTCGCTAGTGCGTCTCTGAGAAGGAAGTTTCAGTTCTTCTGCAAAATAAACACTGCACTTGGGTCGTTACAACATATCAGCGGTTCCGATCTTCCTGCCAAAAAAGTTTTAAAAGATCCTGAAATATTCTTTGATTTGCAATTTGGTGTCAATCGAGAAAGAGCCGTAGGATAAAGTTTTCTAAAGGAAAGTCCTTACTTTTTCATAACTGGTCCCCTTCGTTAAATCCTCTTCTAAATTCACAGAACGTACGTGAAACAAGAAATTTGCTTCACCCAACGCTACTTTAGTAATACCAAGGCAAACAATACATTGATAATCAAAAAATTAAAAATGTTAACAGAATTGCTGATTTTCACATGACATCTTCAAATTAAAATATTCAAGAATATAGAGCCACGAAAATTTTATCTTCATCAGGTATGGGGGGGGGGGTCTAAAGTTGTAGCTATTTTCAACATTTTCAGCTCAAAAGGGTGCTTGGTTTGGAAACCAGCGCAATTTGTAGTTCAGAATTATGGTCAGTGGGTTGTGTGACTTACAGCTCCGATCGCGTTTGTTGAAAAATATAGATCTATCTGTTGATTTTTAGTCTTTTTATGAAATTATGCCTTCGAAAAAGTGTTTTTCTACATGTTTGTTGGTTTAGCTTAGATAATCAGTGGGCTGAATAGCCAAAGTAAGTTCCAGATGTTTTACATTATTTCCGGCCGCCCAGTTAGTGGACCAAAGTTACTCACCAACATTGCGGCTCTGTAAATTTGCGTAAAACATTTCGACGACTATCTTAAGTTTGGGAAAACAAAGAGACCTAACACTTGGAGAAGTTTTTCCTTAACATATCTCCTATAACATTACAATTGCGGAATCTTACATCTCCGTGCTAAAAACTACAGTTATATGACATATATCTTTTTATTAAAAACTAGATCATGGGATAATGCAATTCAAGACTTTTTATTGGCTTAGCCATTATGGTATATCAGCCAATATACCATAATCTACAAATATGATAAGCGTACGTGTCAGCTTAAAATTAAAAGGGAGCTAAGAATTTAATAAAATTTAATAATGTAATTTAACGTTTTTAATAAAATAATTATTCCACTCGCGCTTGTTGGATATGAGATGATTATAGCCAACTCGGCACTACGCGCCTCGTTGGCTATCTATCATCTCATATCCAACGCGCGCTCGTGGAATAATTGTTAATTAGACGTTTTGTTGTGTAGTATCGCTGAGTATTTTTACGAGTTGTGCCGTATTTTGACGAGCCCTTATGGCGAGTCAAACTACAAATAACGAGTAAAAATACTCAGCGATACTACACAACAAAACGTCTGATAAGTTATTTATTATCCAACACGCCAAACTGTTATTTCGGTGCGGGCGAATTTCGCGGTTATTTATTTTGGGGAGTGTGTGACAGAAGTATACGAAGCGGAACGGAATTGGCGCGTAGTCGTGTTGCTGTTTCTATTTTGTTCTATAAATGAAGAAATTTCCTGGTCGTCTAGCTGTTTTTATTCTTTGGATTCATCTAATAAACTTGGATCTATATTTGGCAGCCATTCTGACTCTTCGTCGTCGGAAATATGATTCAAATTGTCTGCCAATATTTTTTTTCGTAACTGCAATCCAATAGCCGATTTCCGAGTTACCCTTGGCCTCATTTTCAAAACGAGTCCTGGTGCTCATCCTTTCATATGATTATAAGTTTTCATTCACATGAAAATTAAACTCACTTTCACAAGAATGGTTGAGCACCAGGCCTCGTTTTGAAAAAGAGGCCAAGGGTAATTCGGAAATGGGCTATTCTTCGCTTACGCGATGCGAGAAAACCTGTTTAACCGGCACTCTAGAGTACAAATAGCGCGTGATATTTGTACTCGTCTATGGCGCTATTCGTACTCTAAGAAGTGTAGTTGGATAATAAATCAAAATTATTTGAAGTTCACGCAGTCTTCCTAAATGAATAATCAATGATGATCTGGAAATTAGAGTTTCGCTGCTCTTTAAAACAAAACACTGAGTTTGCCTGTCACCGGCGAGAGTTTACTTAACCACAATGGAATGAATACGCTTATTCCCAGACCATTCAGTTTATATATCTTATTAGACGTTTTGTTGTGTAGTATCGCTGAGTATTTTTACGAGTTGTGTCGTATTTTGACGAGCTCGTAGGACGAGTCAAAATACAAATAACGAGTAAAAATACTCGCCGATACTACACAACAAAACGTCTAATAACTTATTTATTATCCAACGCGCCAAACTGTTGTTTCAGTGGACGAATTTCGCGGATATTTATTTACGGGGAGTGCTTGACAGGAGTTTGCGAAGCGGAATGGAATTGGCTCGTTGTTGTGTTGCTTTTTCTATTTATCTTTTTAAATGAAGAAATTTTCTGGTCGTCAAGCTTTTTTTCTTCGGTCGATTCATCAAATGAACTTAGATCTATATTGGCCATCCATTCTGACTCTTCGTCGTCGGAAATATGATTCAAATTGTCCGCCACTTTTTTTTTTTTGTAACAACAACCAATTTTTCGCCTGCGCGATGCGAGAAAACCTGTTTAGCCGGTACTACAATAGACGAGTACAAATACCGCGTGATATTTGTACTCGTTTATGGCGTTATTCGTACTCGTCTAGGTGTAGTTGGATAATAAAATCGAATATAATTTCAACTGAGGGTCACGGTTTTACGGAGGCGGATCATACATGATGGAACTTTAGATTTGGGTCCAAATAAGTTCAGTAAGACCAAAAGTTTACCGAGTCCGTCGAATAGAGTTGGCTGTTCAACGGAGATGTAATCTACAGTACATACGCGGAGCGAATTTTGGAACCTTGATGTTTAACCTCTTAATGGTCGGAGGGCTTTACAATAAGAGCCAACAATGACACACCGTCACATGAAGAGTTCATTAGTGTCCGGTGTTAGAAAGCGTCTTGTTTAATTTATGATTATGCCAAATTGGAGCAAGTCACAGTATTTTCTTAGAGAATTTCACTCAAACAACTTAATTCGACTGTGAGGTGTCGTTCCTATGGTTATGATGTTTTAATTTCACACGGTTATGACTGGGGGTTTTTCCCTCCTCAACTCTGAGTCAACGTCAGACAGTGACAGTTGATGCTATCTATTTTGACACGAATCGTGATCCAAAGCACGATCTTGCAAAATTCTCCATTTATAAGTAAATACAACTATAGGAAATACAACTATAGGAAACACTTTAACTGAGTTACCTACCTTAAGTTTCTAACAGATTGAAAAGATTGTCTTGATTGTTTTCCACACAATGTTTGTATGCTCGTTTGAGGGCAAACACACTTTCCGTCCCGCGTTAAAGGGCACTGAGTTCCACAGTGAGACTGTCATTTAAAAGTCAGAAATCATGGTTTATTCTTGACTTATCTTCATTCCCTTTTCTCTTTAACTAGAATTGAATATGGCGTTGAAGCACAATTTCGTCCGAAAAGTATGCTTTATTTGCGTTGTTGAGTATGCTTCATTTGCAGATGGATAAATGTATTTTGGCGTGCTTGCTGAAAAGTATGCTTCATTTGCATATGGATAAATGTATTTTGGCGGATTGAATAGGCAAGACAAATGTTCGGTTCATTTTCAAGTCGTGTCTACAAAATTCAGAATTAAAATTTGTCAGCTGGATATAACTTCACTCCGTAATCTTTGAAATATGGCTATGAATTGTCTCTGTCATTCAGTTGAGAATATGATAAAAAGAAAATAATTCAAATTATAAACGAACGATCGACGTTTCGGCCATATCGCACGGCAGTTTCGCGATGAAGGCCGTGTAATATGGCCGAAACGTCGATCGTTCGTTTATAAGTTTCCAGTATTTGAATTATTTTCTTTTTATCATAATCTTTGAAATCTTGCAAAATGAATTGTAACATGAATTGGTCATCCTGCTGAATCATGTAACATATTTCGGTGTGTTTGGAATGATGTCGAAAGATCTATTTGCTCATGCGTTATGGTAGCTGAAAACGTTTCGGTATTAATTGTGGTCACTACGACATCATTCAATCAGAGATCATTCAACTGGAGTTAAGCGTACCTTAACAACATCTCTTTAAACACCATCCGCACGCTATTTTCGAGACCGGGCAGTCAGACAGTCAATACATACCTCGAGAAAGAACGAGCCGCTGGTGTACCAGCGGTATCTCTTAGAACTGGATTTTCCCATGTAAGCTGGCGAAACTAGCATTTGCCTCGTTCAGTTTGGTACATTAAACCGTGCAAATCTATCGCTTCTATGCTGCATCACGTTATGAGTTCCCGGTTAAATCACTCCAATGACTCAAGTTCTGACCCTATTCAATGCAAAAGATCTCTCCTCTACTGAAAAGGCCGTTTCACGGGTACATCTACATCTACTTTATTACTTCGCAAAGCCTTACTGCATACAAGCGAAGGGTCATACAAATAGAATATACAATATATACATGACGATAATTTTAAAATAATAAAATAATAATTACAATAATAATAATATTTACGGGTAAAGCTCGACGATATGGTTGAAGGATACCTATTTTAACCCAGTTGTGTTTGGCCAGAAGTGAAATCTAGAGATCGGTTCATTGGAATACCGCGTAGGTCGGGTGCTTGGGTCAAGTGTGAGAGTTACTGGATTCATGCATTGATAGTTGACTCGTAATAAGTTTACCACGTTATTTATGATTTACCATTAAAGCATGTTCTTCCCACCGATCCCGTAATACGTAACTATTTGCAATATCTATATCATCCCAATCATCTCTTGAGAGGATAATCGAATATAAAAATGCGAAGCGCGATTCGATTTATTTTTGTGTCTGGTGCGTACCTCAGGATAAAAAATGATGCAATTCTGTTATGGTTTCTGTGAAGTTTAAAGTGCATGACAGGGTACACAAGGTAAGCGATCGTCGTGTAACACAAATATGACAAGGACGCGTAATTCAGTCCACGTCGATATTATGTGGTGAGATATGTGGTGTTCAGTAGGAAATCCCATTTGGTTAACGAGACTCCATGCAAAACAGGATGGATATTCGGGACCAATTCAATTGGAAAAAGCAAACGTTATGAGAATGCATATTGTCGTGGAAAACCATGTGCCCCGTGTGTGTGGGGGGGGGGGGGGGGGGGAGAGGGGGCTGAGGTGGCGCAGTAAGGCTATCACGGTTAGCAAACCAGTCTTTTCTTAGTTATTGATTCAAAATAGACTTCCGATCATACGCGCTCACATTTCACCGACATCCTCACTTTCCTTTTGATTGACACGCGGTCTGCGCTACACGGGTGGAGTGTGAATTAATTGATTTTACGATTTTACTTTTTTCTGCATGAGGATCCACTCTTCAGGAATGATTACAATGCATAATTGGTACTTTCCTTAGGTTTATTTTTTAGACTCTTTGTGCTCGTTAAGTTTCTGTTTCATTTCGAGTGCCTCATGTGGTAACGCTCCAAATACGATCAGAATTCGTAGCGAGTTGTGCCCAAATATATTTATCTTTTTTTACAAAATTAATATTTTACGAAAATCCTCGTGTTGAAATTCGTTGGGTTTTTCGTACCAAAATTATCAAAAACTGAATTCATGTTAACATTGTATTCGATATTGCTTAAATATTTGAAAATTTCTGTCATTAGGTATTCATAATGTGTTTTAGGTTTGCTTCTTATTAGTCGGGAAAATCTCTCGCTAATTAATTTGCTTAGAAAACTCTGAACTCGTAGTTTAAATATCAAAAGACTATCAAACAGCTTCCTTGAAAACCACTACATTTAATTTGGAACACCTCTCAGGGGCGTAGCCGGGATTTTCCAAAGGGAGGGTCACAGAAACTACTCACCATTTACACCGCTGGTCTCCCGCGTGTATCAGCGGGCTCAGTCGTATTATTTCGGCATGAAGGCCCATATTAACTAAATACAAGAGCCGTTGACGAAAATACTTCACAAAAAAAAACAAATTTTAAAAAAGTGGGCTTTTCAACAATGGCTTTTTCGGCCAAAATATTGTCATGGCGTTTTCGCCACCTGAATATTGTAAGTTGTTTGCTCTAAAGAAGGCCTACCAAGGGGGGTCACGGGCATTCCAGGATCCCCCCTGGCTACGCCCTTGCCTCTACATCCGCCCATTCATATATATTCAGCAAAACCTTCCGTATAAATCTAAAGAGCAGCACAACTGTATGCATGTAATTATCTAATCATGTATTCATTTTATTTTGCACAAATACCGGTACGCAGAGCGAACCTCTTTTTCATCGCTATTTTCATTATCAGTTTATTTAGAAGTATTTCATAATTTTTAATGATCGATGGTATTACTAGGTAGGTCTTTTGTGTTTGATTGGAGGAAGACTATGACCTCTAACGGCACACTCTCGAGGAATGATTACTTGCTTGATGTTTGTTATTTGTAGGGATTGGTGTTCATTTTGTTAGGCACCATTTTGATGCAAATGCACTTGAATATTGGCTATCGATCATTTGAGCAATTTCAATTGAGTATCGAAACTGATGCATAACTGCTTTGGCTTTGCTTCACCTAGCTCAGCGATTGGTCTAGATGACTCACGCCACCCTATCCATTAACCAATCAGATTTAAAACTAGAACTAATCCCAACTTGGTAACTCGCGTTTTTACTCGCTTCAAGCAGGTTGCCTGTTTTTACTTCGAGTTCTAGCTGGTTAATGCTAATGTTAAGCATTTTCTTATTGGTAGCTATACGTAATTACTTTGGTTTCGGCTTTCAACGCTCAATTGAAAATGCTCTTACTTGCAAATTGAGGAGCTTTCATTCGTCATCTAAACGTCAGGTCTTAAAATATTCCTAATTACGATTAATTAATTGCTCTTGTTGATTAATGGCTCAGCTTGCTTGTTTCGTTCACAGCCAATTTTTACGGCGTGGCCACATAAGTAGGGAATTGATGTTGATCGTTGATGTCTGTCATTGGTCAAAAAAAAACGCGCGCCATCTTCCTAGCCAAACCACTCCAAAAACAATCCATTCGTGACTTGGTTACATTCTCGAGTTAACGAGGTTTCTTTCATGACACACGGCCTCTATTCACTTCGAGTTCTCATCGAATCTCTGTGTTATCCAACCCTTCCCTTTCTGGTAGTTGTGACTAGCTTTCTTTTAATTTTTCGAAACCCATTGGAAATAGGCTCTTATTCATGGTTTCACTCAGCAAATTCTAAGAGAGGAGATTCTTAAATTGTATGAAAGATATGACAGATGTTATTTAAAATCTTGTTTCTTTAACACTATTTTCCTCATCAGATGCTTCCAAGGCAGAGTTTGTATACGACAAACTCGTTTCTGCTTTGGCTTCGCGATCTCTCGTTTCGTTTGTATTTGTCACATCTATGTTCGTGGTCTTTAAAATCTGAGGAAAGAAACCAGATAAGCTGTTTCTATGCATAGTTCTTTCTCCAGTTATGGATAAAGTAGGAGAAGACTGCATGTTAAGTTGGGTAGCGTTAGTGTTTTCAATAACGCTCTTGCATTTTAAAGAACCGTGCACTATAACACCGTTGTGGTTTTTTCTTGAATGTTTCGCGCTCGTTCGGTTATCAGAAGGATTGGGAAAGGCTAAGCGTCTTCCTTTGCAGCAGAAGATGGATCGGAAAAGTCGAGCATACCCATGACGAAACTGCCCGGTTAAAGAACCATATGCAATCGGGTTCACGCATGCGTGTAGGAATAGCAACGCCTCTGCGCATGTCCAAAAAGCTTTAGTGAGCCCTGTATACGAGGCACCTCCAAAATCTAAAAGCACCCACGCAATTTGATTGGGTAACATACAGGCCATAAACAGAGTCACAATAACCGCCAGAGTTCGGATAATTTGAATGTTTTCGCTCCTGGTCTTCTGTCTGATAACCTGACCACGAGAGTTTATTGAAGTTCGCATTGGTAACCGGGAAGTGATTAAACGCATGGTGATTCTCAGGTACGCAATGGCGATTATGGATAGAGGCAGCACGTATTGAAATGCAAATAGTACTGCAGTGTAGGCCTGGCGATATGCAAACTTCGGCCAATGTTCAGTACAAAGAACACCTCCCGAACGCGCCGCAATGATTAGCGGAACAATCGTGAAGAAGGCGAAGATCCATATAAGGAAAATCCATATCAATGTGGCCTGCAGCTTGATTCTTGGTTGCAAAGGATTTGTGATCCCTCGACACCGTTCAATTGCCATTGAAGTTAACGTGAAAACACTCACAGACAGAGTAACCGACATCATTGGCCAAATCAGTTTGCAATAAAATAAATTCTTGTTAAACGGATGATAAAGGTCGTACGTATAGAAAGGTAGGGACAACCATAAGAAAGCTAAATCTGCCACTGCTAGATTTAAAATGAAGTAGTCATTTATAGTTCGTCTGTTTTTTAATTTCCTTTTTACAACCAAGATGACCAGAAGGTTTCCCAAGGATCCAAAAATGAACAGACAGCAATAGAAGACAACTTTAAAGGTGCGTTCAGCCTCACTCAGACTTGGTGTTCCTTCTTCAGTTTGATTGCTGCTCTCAGAGATGTTGGTGTTATCTTCGCTCATTTCATTAGCAGGCTTTTCCAAATGTCTGTCTTCACTTGAGTAGGGATTGCAGTTTTGTTTTTGTAACTCAGGAATCTTAATTGTGATCTTCTCAAGAGCTGGATTGTGTTGGCTATTTCGTCTTGCTACAAGTAAAAGCAAATAAGTTACTAAACAGAACCAGGAGCGTAGTACCTAATATAATAATTCATATTTCCTCCTTGGGCGGACAGATGAATCCCTCATTGGCCAAAAGCTGTCATCATATGTGTCTTACGAATGAAAATTATATCGTGTCTTACGCGTGAGTTCCTCTTCAGGAACAAATACACCATTTAAAGAATTGTCATGCGGATGTGCTTCTTAATTTCTTAGCCAACGAAAAGGAAATTTTGTCACTGTGTAAATAAAAAACCTTTTAACCTGAGATAGTCTTTGAAGTGCACACTTCCTACGACGGTAACTTCACGAATATTACTGGAGAGAAATTACTAAGAATTATCAGAAAAATATGAAGAAGGAACTAGGGCATTTTTTTTTTTTGTCGATCTTTTTCAGGTAATTTTTCAAGTAACTTCGTCTTTTCAACAGTATCAACCCATGCATTTTACAAAGGCGAATACAAGTCGGATGAAACACTATACGGGTGCATTAGCTGACAATGCGAAATAGAGCAATTTTCACTGGCGTGTCGAATAGAATCCTTGATAATCCCGTTGGTTTCGCTTTACCTCGCTCTGCTATTGGTGTGGAAAACTCCCGCCATCTCGCAACCAATCAGGATTGACGACTAGAGCCAATCAGGAACTTTGAACATTTTCCCGCGCTTGAAGGAGTTTGCAATGAACCCTCATCACGATTCGATTACTGTTTCTTGATTGGCCGTCGTGAATATTTTGGTTTTGCTTTAATGTTCAGTCGAACAGTGTGCTCATTTAGGGTAACGAAGTATAGGTTTAACTAAACGTAAGTGCAAAATTCAAAATGATTCATCTTTAATCAGTTTCCTGTTTGGAGTTTTTTTGTACAAGGCGACAGGATTTAGACAAATATTGGCAGACTTGATGTGCAGTATAATTATTAAAAGAAGCAAGACGAGGCAAGTGGCAAAAATAACTGCGGAAGGTTATTAAGTCGATCTTTGGGAACAAATTTCAATTTTTATCTCTCGGTCCCACTGATAAAGCTAAAAATTATCGCAAACAAAGATGAACAACGATAAATTTGGCACGTATTTGTGTCCAGCTGCGTTAGTCTCATCCCCAAGTAGGGAGCGTTCTAATCACTAAGGTTCGTTAAGGACCTTCGAAGCCTTTTTAATTGGTTTTTTTCCTGAAGAATTTTATGATAGGAGGAAAGGGCAGCTTGTTTTACTTCACAATTTTTTACAATAATCTTTTCATCAAAGTGAAACCATGATAAACTCGTAAAAACATACAAAAAGCGAGAGGCCATTGGTAAGCGCTTGCTTTAACTATTAGTAACCGCCGCTTGAAGTGTCAATTAGGGAAAATTTAACTGAACTTGTAATGACATTTATGTTCTGATAAAACTGGTAAAATATTGATCAGAATGGAAGGTGAGCTAAGGTGAATAATATTTATCTAAGCTGTTGGCGTCACTCGGTAGACATAACGTCACCCTTTGCTTATGCTGCCTTCATTTGATTGAAGTTTTGTGCACGATAGGTTTTTTCTCTGTTTGGGGCACTTATGATAAACTTGATTAAAAAATGCTTACGTTTTACACTTTCGCATGAAATTCAAAGAGGATTGTAGCTTCAACTACCGCACCTTTTTCGATGAGCAACTGGAAGGGTCTACAAAGTAATTTTCCTTTTCACCGTTTTTAGACTTTTTAGGAGTTCATCAAAACAAAGAAAACCTTATAATTCGCCTTTCGAACTTGAACCAGTTGAAAGTCCTTCTTTAAATTCCATTACGAGGGATAAGGCTTGGCTGCGTGACTCCGGCGGGAGTATAGTCTCCCTCGCAGCCGTTTTTTTTGGATGTCACGCAACGCTCCCCCAAAAGAACGGCTGCTGACAACCGAACTACATTCCTTTCTCATTGTCCTTGCGGTTTGGTCGCGGTCTATTGAACAGACCAATCACATACCAGAAAATCTGAATGACGTAAGGTTTCACGCGAAAATGTGGATGTTGGGAGAAACACTGAGAAATTTGTCGATGAGACCTCGAAATGTTTCACATGTTCATCGTTGTGCCCCGGTAAAGATAGAGTATATATTTTTGGGAAAACTTCTCACAATTTCGTTGAAATTATAGAATCTACGCTAAACATAGACGTCAACTGCTACGCCAGCGACACGAACGCTAGATTGTTTCAGCAGTTGTTAAAGTTTCAGCGAGCAACTGAGAAAGTAGAAGCTAAAAACTGAACTGAAACTCTTTATTCGCACTATTTCAAGAGGTTACTACAGATTATAAAAGTCAGAATATATAAGAAACAGT
Organism: Stylophora pistillata; assembly: GCF_964205215.1. NCBI lineage: Eukaryota > Metazoa > Cnidaria > Anthozoa > Scleractinia > Pocilloporidae > Stylophora > Stylophora pistillata. Next base: position 1,825,254 of record NC_142522.1, on the reverse strand, counting down.
AAATTACATCAATAATCAAAAGGAAATACAAGACGCCTTTCAATCTAGGCAAGGGCTAAACGCTTGCTTCGACCTACAGATGGAGATCAGGAGGAAAAAAGCGCGTGCTTGCCGTCAACAAACCGGGCGAAGCTTCGAGAACACTGCAATTTAGGTCGGCCAACGTCTCCTACACTACTTGTACTTCTTCATTTGCCAGTCTGCGTGCAAGCTGGAGCGAACCCGATTAGTTATGTTCGTGGCTTCTTATCACCGGTACAGGAAATCGGCCCGAATTATCAAGTGTTTCCGCACGTTGGTACAACGCAACAACAATAACAATAATATGACCACTTTCATCGGTAACATGGTCAAACACGAGCGGGAGTGCTTGTTATATTAACGATTTCCCGGATCCTGTAGGCAACTTAACAAAAACATCTTCTTTCTCGACTAAAACTTTTTTAATTGCAAGCTTCTGGTGAGCTTTAAGCTCGAAAATTTTGAACTTTGACGACGCTTTGCGAAAAGCTCCTTCAAGCACCGCCATTTGTCTTGTGTTTTCCACATGAGGATCGCGATAGAAAACGATATCTGATTGGACGAGTCTCAAAAGGTGAGTCTGGCGCGAAAAGGTTCCTGAAAATGGAACCCGAGCTGTGATTGGCCAATTCGGAAAAAGGAATGTAGTTCAGTTGTCAGCAGCCGTTCTTTTGGGGGAGCGTTGCGTGACATCCAAAAAAAACGGCTGCGAGGGAGACTAGTCCGAGTTGTGTCGACGTCGAAACAGATGTTTTCTCTGTGGCAATATTATTGCAAATGAAGATCAACAGTAGATTTCAGTTTGCGTATTTTAATTAGGAAATAAGGAACAAGGATATCTTAAGATAAAGCGGTGTCAACCAAAGATAATAATCAAAACATAAAGTGGGTTAACAATAAGCTATAACAGCAAGTTGAAAATAATTTTCAATTAACTCAAAACTGTTTGGAAGGGAAAAACTGTTTCAATAAACTGCTTTTAGTTGAGACTCAATTGATGCTAAACCAGATGGTTGCAGGTCTATAATTAACTTTCCTTCTTATTGGCTTGCTTCGAAGTAAATTAACTGAAAAATTTAATGGGAAATGGTAACTGGATTACGAAATGTATTTTTTTACGAAAAATACTCATCTTCTTCCTTTTAGTTGTTCTTATCATCAAGGAACGAAGTTTTATTTTTCGCGACTCCACAATTTGCTTGTAAAAGATCAATTTATTGGCAGAGGGACAAATTGAGAAAGGTATCATCATTTTCTTTTTCTTGTTCTGGTTTAGTTCGGATGACTAAAACATGCTTCATCTCTGTATGATACAGTTGATAAATTGTTGATGATGTGCTGTGTATAATTAATCTTTGCTGGTGATCATCATCCATTTTATTTCTATTCAGAGTTTTTCTGTTCCATTGTTGTGCTCCGTCTTTTCGTTTTTCGATGATTCTTTTAAAAAATTATTCTGATATCATGAGAGGCATTCCGGTCTAGGGATGGCTACGATAAACTTTAGATGTTGAGAGCGATAGTATAATCTTCGCTGTATGGCAAAACTTTACCAGGTACTTTGGCTCTGTATGCCCTATTTGTAATTGATGCTTCATGAATTAGCATTAATCTAGGTCTAAGTGATCGTCAGAGTTACATCATTTTGGCCCGTTCAAATGTTTCACGGAAGCATTTCCTCGTAAAAAAAGTTATTGAAAGAAAAAAAAAAAGCAGCGCCGGTAAAAATAGAGAAAATATTAAAAATATGTAGATATTTAGGAGATATCTTGCAATTTTGTGGTGGTTCCTTTTTTGTCAAGGGATTGACACTCAAAGTGCGCTAGTACACGTATCTATTAAAAAGACCATGTTGGATGTTTTTCCTCTCAGCACCTGCCAATTGAATTAACTATGATGCATTTCGTTTTCAACGCTTCTCGATTCTTTACTACTTCTAAAAATTTTGAATGAAAAAATAAAAAGGGAATCGATTAACTCACAAAAAGAAAACTAAATCAAGCAAAAAATTAAAAAAGAAAAGAAACAAAGCGAAAAAAAAAAAAGAAAACAAAAAACAAAAGAGAAATAATATGACCACTTTCAACGGTAACATGGCCAAACACGAGCGGGAGTGCTTGATATATTAACGATTCCCCGGATCCTGTAGGCAACTTAACAAAAACATCTTCTTTCTCGACTAAAACTTTTTTAATTGCAAGCTTCTGGTGAGCTTTAAGCTCGAAAATTTTGAACTTTGACGACGCTTTTCGAAAAGCTCCTTCAAGCACCGCCATTTGTCTTGTGTTTTCCACATGAGGATCGCGGTAGAAAACGATATCTGATTGGACGAGTCTCAAAAGGTGAGTCTGGCGCGAAAAGGTTCCTGAAAATGGAACCCGAGCTGTGATTGGCCAGTTCGGAGAAAGGAATGTAGTTCGGTTGTTAGCAGCCGTTCTTTTAGGGGAGCGTTGCGTGACATCCAAAAAAAACGGCTGCGAGGGAGACTAGCGGGAGTATGGACCGAGGTAATTTGCTACTGTCACCTGACCAAAAACTAACCTCGATTTCATGAACACTTAGCTCGAGAGAGTGGAAACAAATTTTAGGTTCTTATCAACGTCACAGAGGATGTGGAGTATTATCAGGCGGGAATTTACCAAACGGCAGACCAGAGGAATAAATACGTATAACAAATAGCGAAAAGCTGTTACAAGAAATATCTCTCAGTCGCCTCGGGGTGATATTTGGACGTGGAGTTAATTATTTCCCTGTCTTTTCTTTAAGTACTTCTTTGAAAGACATCAACGCAAACGGACAGACGGTTTCTTTCGACGTGGCAAACAACATTCTTAAATTTTGCCCGGAAGGGGTAAGAATTTATTTTGGATATCTTTGTGGTTTTTCAAACGGAACTTCAGCTGTAGGTAAGTTCAAATTTGAAGAATTAGAAACAAAATGAAACTTCGAAACAGTGTTTCCTATAGAATATTTTTTCTTCTTTAACTCCTGCGTTTAGTCCTTTTAGGTAAAACAAAATATATGCTGAAATTATTAAAATTCTACGAGGAACTTAGAGGGAGGTAAACGTTTAAGATTTGCCCCATTTAACACACCACAGTTCGTCCTTTTTTGTAAATTGATCTGAAACAAGGGAATAAAACCACATCTGTTTTGTGTGGGCACAGGGAATGAAATGAATAAGTCATTTCTTTGGCTGGATCATACAACTTTAAAATGCGTTCAAATAATTTATTTTCAGATAGACGCATTTACTGATCAACAACGTTTCAGCTGAATAGATGCATTTGGGTCGCTTTCAAAATAAGTCAGCCTTTGACTTAACTTCACAACTCAGTGTTGGAATTAAAGTATACAGTCAAAGATTCACGATAATTTGTAAGTTCGTCAGTCTTAAGGAGGCACTGCCAGAGTAAAAAGCACTTGTGTTTCATGTTAATGATATTCCATAAAGGTTTGCAAAATGGGCTCAGATTATTGGATATCACGTTTTGATACGAATGGCGAGTAAGCTTTTAGAGAAACGTCAAGACAATATTACAAATTAAACTAGTACAAATCGGCTTTCTCGTCGCAAGCAAGATACGTAAGATAATTTTAATGAAATAGCTATTTAGAAATGATAAAAGCATGTTCTCAATCAATTTCCATAATTCATGATTTATCTAAATTTTTTCTGAAGAGTTTCTGGGCCTTTAAAGCTAAGTAAGCTTTCAGATTTACTCGATCCTCGATATTTTCTTCTCTAAAAAGGACAAGAGACGACAGCAGGTTAAACGTGACGTTAGCTACTTTTCAATGTTATAAAAGATTAGAAATTAAATGTCAATTTCATTTTCATAAAAATTGAAATATTCGAAATCTATGTTCTAAAGCTTAAATAAGAATAAAATCTATTTTTTTTCCCATGGTTTATCCTGCATCTCAAGCTTCTTTTTTTTCTTTGTGTGATTACAAAAAATATTTTGAAAACCATTACAGTGTTTAAACAATTCCACGCGCACATACTTGTATAATTTTGAGTGGCAGGCCCTATTATTACACGCGATTGTTATGAAAATAAGATGAAAGAAGATAAATCTGTTTCCGTTGAGTTAATAGGTCACAGATTATTTTTGGTAAGCCTGACTCTCAAGAAGACAACAAACCTGAAATAAAAAGTGCCCTAAAAAAATTCCATTCCCGATGTTTTCCTTCTTTGCCATTTGAAGTAGAGTGGTATTTCATGTTTAGCAAACAGCTTTCACAGTGTTTATATCACCATGATACCAAGAAAATTTTTGTTGAATAACCAAATCGGTTTTATACTGTGATCAGTGTTCCATTGTTTACAATCTTAAGACTGATGTCCATTGCTTTGCGAATCATGTAAATCTATGAATCTACGTTCAAAAATGGTGTAAAATATCGAAGTGTGTGCGCGAGTTGTGGTCATAGATTATCATCTGGTATTACCTTATCACATGATCGATTGCGATTTCTAAGCGAACTCTCGGGCAATCGCGAATAATGTAATGCCGAGATATGAAAGATTATCCTTTTTAAAGGACTCAACTTCGAAATATGCCGACCGCATTCTCGAGCGCAAAGACAACAGGTAGCTCAGGGGAAAACGACTTGTTTCAAAAGCTAAATTTCGGACAGTGTGGAGTGCTTTGATCCTGCTGCTTTTCGTCTGAGTTAAATAACTTGGATGATATGATCTGACGAAGATATGATAAGTTTTTTCACAACATTAAGCAGTTAAAAAAATAGTAAAGTACATACCTTCAATTTTAAGTCATCAGAGAAAGATCTCGGTAGGGCTGTATCTGATGTAGGATGAACACAGTGGACTTTTGCAATGAAAGAGTAAAGGATAAATGATAGATTGGTACTTTAATCGGCACCCGCGTCAACAAACATATTTGTTAAACAAACAGACGTTTTAATCACCTTTGTAAAATTTTCAAAACACATAAGCTCTGAGATGAACAATGAAAGAAAGAACTGGTCAACATCATTTACGTCAGTTGGCGAACTTTAAGTTTGACACTTTACTATACAACACAGATTTGAAAGAAAACTTTATTAACAGCACGAAACCTTTTTTTAGTATTTTGTTGTTTTACAGTGCTCACAGCACGTCTAAAATTCTGATTAAATAAGAATCAAAGAATGAATGGTTCGTCACAGCGTGAAATATACAATTTGACCTGCCCAATTTGAGAGGATTCTAAGTGACCAAATTTTGAACGTCAGGGCTACTTACTGGCAAACGTGACCAACTAAATTTGTAATTTCCTTCCAGTATCAAGTGTGAAGCATTCTCGTCACGGTGTGAACATCTTGAAAACATTTGGTGTATCTTTTGTATTTCGTTGTCAGGAAACCGTTTTAATCATTCCTATCCCTCAACTATTGTTTTTACCTCTCTAGTCATTCAACGCCTCGTAAGTACTTTTATTCCTTTAGTCTGCTTCCATACTAGACATTTCAATTTAAAAGTGATTCTGTTTGACGCCGTTAATGGCTCATGACGACGTTGTATCTGGTGTGTTAATTCATCTGAAATAGGGATAATTTTTGAAGTTTCGTTATTACGCTGGAAATAGACTGGACACAAAGAATGAATTCAATTTAAAATTGAAATAAAAAACTTGATTAAAATTCAAATCAGATTGGGGAAAAGCATAGCGTAGAAGTATTCCGGCCATGCAATATTACAATTTCAAGTGATGTACAACGCTTGTTTTATTGTTTATTTCTTGTCGCCTATGTTCGCGATTCGTCGATGGCAAAATACAAACAGACTCCAACAGAGGTTTGCAGAAGTAATAATTCATTTCTTAGTCTCGAATTAGAATTTCATTATACGACGCTTTTGAATATCTCTCCCCATAAATCTTTTACCGTTGCAATGTTCTGATGTCAGTTTGAAACATTCGTGTAGTGATAAAATGTAAGAATTAAACGAGAGCAAAGATTTATAGAGATAACTTTTCATTTGTGCAATAGCTCCACGGAAATGATGGATAAAGATTGTCGAATCACCTTTTTCGTGCTGGAAAAAGTCCAAAAAATACAATAAAACTCCCGAATTAGAATGACACAGAAGGAATTGAGATGTGTGATACGCAATTACACAAAGGGTATCATGTCAATTCTAAAACGCAGGTGGAAGCACTCATTGACATCAGATTACAGCTCATGGATTCAGTTGTTTACAAAATTCATTCACTGTATTTTGTTCTTTAGGTTAGGATTATGGATACCTCACGACTTGGTTTGAAATCAAGCCGAAGGAAATTAACAACCACCTTGTTAATCTATCCATAAGATGCATATTTTCACCTCCGTTGAGATTTTGAGCAAGTGAAAGTGAGGCGCGATACCCTGTTGTCGCAGCAAAACATCTTCACAATTCATTTCACCAGTGTTAGTGATGTTTAGTGGATTTAAATTAAAATAATAAAGTCTATTTTAGATTCCAAACTCTTTCCTTGGGCTTGAAATATTACGTGCGTCAGTAAATGTTTAGCCTTGTAAATAAAGAAGCACGAAACAAAGCTTAATAAGAGCAGTACTTCACAAAAAAAGAATATATTAATGAACATATTTTTAAACGTTTATGCATTTTCAGCGTCATGCTGTGATAAAAGTCTGACGATTTTCTAATCGAGTAAAACTCTGTTCTTTTCTGTTAAAGGTTGGTTCCACGCGTTTTAATTACCTGAAACACAAACGACTTGAAAAAGAGAATTTTTTCTACTTTTAATTAGAGTGTTCGGTTGAGTAATAGAAATTATTTTCACCTTATGATCGCATATTCTGTTTCAGAATATAATGCAACACTTTGATAAACAGATCTGTCGTAGATTTTATTAACCAAAATCAAAATCTGCTTGGCAAACTAACAAATGGAACTTGCTGAGTTATTCTATTCTGAGTAAAAAATAGCTTTAATTAGAGAAAAAAAAATAACCTCTGGTTATTAATTCCGCCCACAGTAGCCTTTTTGTGTTTTCTTCATTTCAGAGAAATAAACACCCTTTTTTCGCTTTATGACAACAGAAATTGAGTCACACACTAAATTGAGACGAATGTGATCCTTATCTAACTTTGTAATTGCTTATTTTTTGAGTACATGGTGACTCGCGAAATTTGGAAAATTATAACTAACATTCCTTTCAACAAGATTGCAGCCTATGACAAAGCCATTTCGTATATTAGAGTCCTGTTTTTAGTTTTACTGCTTCCATGTAAAGTCTACGTTAATTTCCTCTTATCTAGTATGCCCTCTTTAAGTAAAATTTATCCTTGGAAACGATTTTCCTGTTTGCCCAGTTAGGACTTTGTCAAGTAACTTTCAAAACAGGCATGGTTTTGTGAGAGCGAACACTCAATGTTACCGCCATCTTGGATCCCTAGAGCGCAAAAAATAAAACTAGGCGGCTATTCATACGATTGTAAGTTGCTTCACACCAGCGAATGATTTTTCAAAAACGCGCCTTGCTATTCAAGCTTCAAGAGCTGTAAACCTGAATCGCACTTAAATCTCAATTTTTTTTCCTTTATGTCTCTTCATTCTTCAAACACTTTTACTCTCTACTTCCCTGCAGACCACCCAGCGGCAACACAGCTCGTGTGATTTTGTGTGATCCACGTGAGCGTGGTCGACAGTGTATCGCCGTTTCGTGATACGTTCATGGCATTTTACTCTGTTGACCCATAATGTTCATTCAGAAATTTTCAAGCTATGCGATAATATTTCCTTAGATAAATTTTTAGTCCTATACTAGTCTGCCTTATTATTTATTGTTAATTATATGTACGTGATCTCTGTTCTTGTTTGACCACTTCGAAGGCAAATTTTTCCTAGTGCCATGTTTTTTTGAAACGTAGCTTTCTGGAGATTTCATTTGAACCATCACTAGGTCCAATTTTATGATTTCTTAGAGGTTATTTCCAATAACGTAAATAAAAGACCCGTTTTTATGCATGGAACCTAGCATCAGTAAAGATCATCAGTGTAAATTTTTTTTTAAAATTCTCCATCCCTGTATAGAGTTGAAATGGATACAGTGGCCTTTCTTCAGATTAAGTTCCTGTTAATAACAGCCGGACGGCGCTCACGACGTACGCAATCTTCAGTTTGTTGAATAACATGCATACACATCTCATTACCAAGTTTACGCCTCCAGCTTAAAGTTCCTTAAAAAAATATTTTGGAAAACAAAAGCTTCAACTGTAGAAAGGGAGGTTAAGTAACTTGTCCATTTGCAGCTTTAAAGTGACCAGAATAAAAAATGTTACATTAATTACAAAAAAAAATTACAATTTATGACTTCTCTGTTGGTCTCTCGAATGCACACATTTGAAAGCTTAAGACGTCAAGTGAAGTTATTTGCATTGCTAACGTCAGCAAGTTAATCCCAAACTTTATGAAGGCGTCGATCTTTTACTAAACAAACATATTCTTTCTTTCCTTTCCCCGGCTAGCAGTTCTCATATTATTGAATTTATTTATATCATTCCTGGAGTCAAAGTTTCAGCAGTAAACTAGAATGAATTCACTTCAAACGATGTCTCAGATTGACGGTTGTAATTCCAACCCATTGTTTCCTGCCGCACTACTCAATCAAAAAAAATTGTTTCTATCATCAGTTTCTTAAGACCAGTTCGCCGCATCTCTTCAATTGAACACATCAAATGTGTAACAATTTTAACCCCTTTTATGGGATATTACTTTGTGGCAGCGTTTCATCGTCATCAGAATTTATGATGATCATCAAGGCATCTTACTACACTTTCCATTTTGTTATTTATCATTTGTTAGCTACGACATTCGGTGTCCGGTTGACAGTAAAGATAACATCCTTATTTTACATTTGTACCCCCTGAGGCAAAGGATACGAGCTTATTTCAACATGAAATCAGAGTATTTTTTGCATAATGTTTATTGGAAATCCCTCTGGCAAATTGTCTAAGATGACACCAGAAGACGTGAAATAGCTGCGACGAAATTTACTTAAACGCATGGTTCTGTTAGATCTTACAAGGCTAGTGAAATTTGTGTCATGAGTTCTAACTTATAAAGTAAATTCAGCTCATACACTTTGTGTTTAGGTATATGATCGCTGTTATATATTTCTTAGGTTTTGACTGCTGCGAATTCATTTTTTACTCGGAATGTTTAAATGCTTGTTCTTGCAAAAAAAAAAATTAATTTCTACCCGGGGAAAAGAAAACATCATTACTTTCCACGGAAAAGTTTATAAAAATCTTAATGCCCGGAAAATCATCACAGACTTTGAGGTTTCTGTCGCTATATAACTGAACACCACACTCCATTAAGATACATGAAACTAAAAATGTAATATTTCTTTCTTTGCGAAATACTTAATGAGAAATGTGATACTTTCTTCTCTAGCAGAAAAATAGATTTATAATGCTCTTATCAAGGCATGAGGAACACAAAATGCGCCAATATCTGTGCGTCATGTTTAAGACATAAATGGCAGATGTTATAGAGGAGAAAACGTTTTTAACTATGTTGATACTACACCTGAATATAATAATGGAACTGCAGTCGCATTGGTTAGTAGAAAAAGACTGTTTATTAATAACAGAGAGGCCTGACTGTTTCGTTTCATTTTATCATTGAAGGCATCAGCGACGAAACCACGAAGCTGCATTAACAGTTTAAGATTGACTTTAACTACAAAAATACAGAGAGGTATGTTGTACTTTTGCTCACACTCTCAGCTTGACTTTCTAAGTAAATGCATGGCATGTGTGCGCAAACGTTGGCTTGAATCAGAGTTTAAATAGACATCTGCGGTCTTCAATTGCGAAAATTTACAAAATTAATTTGACAGAAGTCACCGCTAAAATTTTACCGCAGAAACTAATTGAAGAAATTCTAGAACAACGACACCGAACCTTGTGTTCCAAATCAGAACCAGATGAGCTATGAATCGTTTCAGGGCTTTGCATTTTCCTTTTGTAGATTTTTTAAGAAGAGATGATGGAACGAGATCAAATAATATGTTTTATCCGGCCTGACTGTGCACTTAATATTATTGCAATATCTCTCTTCAGGGGAGATCAACAGACTTTTCTTGCAAAACGATTTTTCACCTTAGACCAGACAAATAACTCTTACATAATTTTATACAAAAAAACAATTGCATTGTGTCTTTCTTGGCGTCGCCTTCACCACCTTATCTTTGTTGGATTATTTAAATATTCGCATCTCCCTTCGATTGGGAATCTTTTGATTGAATTTGAAAATATTTTCCGTAATCTTTTTTCCGTTTAGTATTGTCAATATGCGCTGATCTAAACAGATAAAGTCTGTTCAAAGACCCTATCAGAGGACGCACGAAACAAACTGATTTACTTGGAAAGGTTTTGCCATCATGCCATAAAATTGGATTTAAAATCGCAAGGAACATAGAGATCAATGGGTCACCCAACAAATTTTTCCACAGTCAGTGAGACAGAGAAATACATCAAGCTTGGTTTATATGTGTTTACTTTCATCGTTGCCGTTGGAGGAAACTCTCTCGTACCGCTGGTGCTGTGGAAGAGAAAACGAAAATCGGTAAATGATATCCTTATTTTGAACTTGTCGGTATCTGACTTGACACTGATGCTATTGTCCCTGCCGTTGAATGCTTTTCTCCTTAGTAGAATCAATTTTCCAGTGCTTTTTTGCAAGATTGTCTCTCCTCTTATGACAGCCACCTTCAACGTCAGTATCTTTACGCTGACATTCATGGCTGTATATCGCTGGCGCGTCATCGTCAATTCGTTACAACCAGAAATGCGCCACAGATACGTCATTGCTTGGGTCATTGTTATTTGGATCGCCGGTTGTCTGCTTTTACTTCCTCTCGTGATCGTGGCTGATATTGACGAGACCGGGGGATGCAAAGAGAGTTGGAAACCACATCAAAGTCGCGCGTACACATTGATCCTTTTTACACTGCAATATATGCTACCACTGACAATCATTGCGGGCGCCTACATATTAATTGGAATCGATATAGGAAAAGCGAAAGAGCGGCACGACATTAACGCGCAGGATAGGTTTACTTTAGAAGCGAGAAGGAAAGAAGATCTCCAAATCATCAAGATGATGGGTTTGATTGTGATATTATTTGCTCTCTGCATGTTACCAATCCAGGTCGCCTGGCTTATGGCGGACTTTGGAGCCAATAAAGATAAAGAATTCTGGAACATTTTCCTGAGAATGGCTGACATAGCAGCGTATTTGCATGCCTGCGTTCATCCCATAGTCTACGGAACAATAACCAAGTATTTTCGCCGTGAATACGTCAAGTACGCAAAGTCAGTTTTTTGTTGTAGAAGTTAAATTGCAATTTTAAAGGAATCGGTGGGTGCAGGTCAATCAGTTTATAATTCAGTGGCTACGAAGATGAGTAAAAGGAAATTCGTCTAGCCTCACCCAGCATTTAAACGAAGAGAAGATAACGACAAATTAAAAGACACAAAAACCCCAAAAGGGAACGTGGTTATTATTACACTTATTCTTAATTATTTTCGCAGTTTAAAAAGCTGTAAGTTTAGGAAACTGCGTGGTTCCAGACTCTAAGAATGTTTTACGTAAATAATTGACACTGCCGAAAGTTCTCAACTCTTACTCAGAGCGTGTTTGCGTACAGTACATGGTTAAATAAATTTAAAAAACGCGAGTAAGTGCAACAAAGTAACATTCTTTTTTGTGTCCAACTGGGTAGATACGATCGAGTCCTGTTATGTTATCCTTTTGGCACTCTCCATTTAATCAGCCAAGGAAGAGGCTTATCCCAAAGGCGGAAATCTTGCCCTTAAAGCCGGGAAGCGGAGCCCAATATCTTAGTACCTGCAGGCCGTCCATGCACTTTTTGACTATCTTTCTCAACTTTAACTTATTCCTATCATATAGGGATGCTTAAATTAGTCGAGTTGCTTAGTCAATAAGAAAAGAAAAAGTTTCTTAGTTATCTTCTTAGCGCTCGTTCAAGGCCCCTCTAGATACCAGCCTTGGGGCTGATTAGGCCACGCTGATAAAAGTTTACCCTACCCCTACCCCCCTATCATTCATCTTCGTCCCGAGTCAGTTGTTCTCTCTAGCCTTGTGTGCTCTTACTTCAGCTTGTGGAAATTAGTTAACGACCAATTGATGAAGTGTGTGAGTTTGCCTGTAGTTCAAATTTAAAAAATATTGATACACGTATTTCAGTATTTGCAGTATTTTTGAAATGGCAACCTAATTGAGAATATGTTTCATAAGGTTTTTAATCACAACAAAAAATGCGCAGTGGATCGCACAGAGGGTTTTTAAGTCAAACCAACTCAAATAATCGGAGAAATAATGGTCTGACAGTTACTTTTATTTACAGAAATTTGCCTTACTGGACAAGGGTAAAAGAAAAGTCTATTTGTTTGTGTGTGTGAGAAAAGGGTATAACACTCGCTAAGAAGGACGATGGCTTGATTGCGTGAAGGTGTAATTTTCCGGTGTGGTTTGATGTTTCTGCTGCCATTTTTCAGAAGGGTCTGTTGGTATTGCACAATGGTTGCATGTATACAGCCGTATACATGTTAAGAATTTATAAAGTATAATCATCTCTCTCTCTCTCTCTCTCTCTCTCTCACTCTCTCTCTCGCTCTCTCTCTCTCTCTCTCTCTCTCTCTCTCTCTCTCTCTCTCTCTCTCTCTCTCTCTCTCTCTCTCTCTCTCTCTCTCTCTCTCTCTCTCTCTCTCTCTCTCTCTCTCCTCTCTCTCTCTCTCATCTCTCTCTCCTCTCTCTCTCTCTCCTCTCTCTCTCTCTCTCTCTCCTCTCTCTCTCTCTCTCTCTCTCTCTCTCTCTCTCTCTCTCTCTCTCTCCCTCTCTCTCTCTCTCTCTCTCTCTCTCTCTCTCTCTCTCTCTCTCTCTCTCTCTCTCTCTCTCTCTCTCTCTCTCTCTCTCTCTCTCTCTCTCTCCCCTCTCTCTCTCTCTCTCTCTCTCTCTCTCTCTCTCTCTCTCCCTCTCTCTCTCACTCTCTCTCTCTCTCTCTCTCTCTCTCTCTCTCTCTCTCTCTCTCTCTCTCTCTCTCTCTCTCTCTCTCTCTCTCCGCGTTCTCCAATCCCTTTCTATTCCTCCCCTTCCATGTACCTCCTTTGCTTGGAATTGTTTCTCGTTCTGCTCTGCTGGCTGATTTCTGGGATAATTTCGTAAAATGATTTTGGCAAGTCATATCCAAACATCTCAGAGTCGGGTCCAAATAACTGCATAGTTCCGTAAAGCCGCTCTTTGTGGATTTGGTTGTAGAAAAACGGCACTAGTGATGAGGTTTGCGACCGTTTGACCGGTGGAAATGACACATTTGCTTTTTTTGTTACACCAGATATTTCCAAAACATATTGAGCCTCTTGCCCAAGATTTTCAAAGTGTCCGATGAAATCATAAGGAATACCACAAGGCTGACACAAGTTGTCATAAGTTTGCCAATGTTCGTTCCAGTAGCCATCACCTAAATGTAGAACGTAGTTTAAAAACTCATCGAATTTGACGTTTTTCTCTTCAGGATTACCTCCTGGTCTGTAGAGTGTAATAATACGTTGTCCATAATTTTTGTGGAACGCAGGGTCACCGCTTTGAAATTTATCCAAGTAAGCAGATAAAAGCCGCTCGAAAGGTTCTCGAACAAACACAAACTTGAAATAAGTTTTCAGCATCCTCTTGACTTCATCGGTTGGGTAATTACTCAGAAATTTGAAATTTCTCGCATCGTGAATCCCAGGGTACGCAAGCTGTGGGCCAGAAAGACTTGCTATGACAGTTTTCCATTGAGTACAAGCAATTTTTGGAATGTAGCAAAATAATATTTTATACTTCTCATTAACGATGATGTTCAATTTCGAAATGTCCTCCAGGGAGCTGTTGGTTTTGTTATTCCTTCTGCAGACCTCCCTTATTGTTTCCAGTCTCTTCACGTTCACAGACTCCGTTGATCCTTCGTCATTTTGCTGCTGGAAAAATAATAAAACTAAAAGTTTATTGATTTGCGTTTCCTCTTATTCTAGCTCTACTCCGACTCCTTGTGTCGTATGTGCATGGACCTCTGCTGTTAGGGTAAATCTATATCAGAGCGAGCTATAAGAAATAACAAACCTGAACCATTTTGCTACTGACTATGGTCAGTTCTTCGCGATTGTGGAAGAGGAACGGCAAACCTAAAAATAGAAAATTGAAAATTGCAATTATCTTAAAAGAAATTCACTTTTAAGGAAACGTGGTATTGCGTCGAGAGGTGGGGGGGGGGGGTATTACAAGATAATTTGGTAACTCCGGATCCACTCTTACGCAAAATTCCATTAGTATATAAGCTAACAGAATTTTAAAAAATATCAGCTTCTATTATAATTCATGGTAATTCTATGAGCATTCGGCGTATTAGGAGGTAGAGAGCAGTATTCATTTGTAACTTAGTCTTTTCATGGCCAATCCTTGATTCGGGCTGCTCGCCGGTTTTTTTTTTAGTTTTAGCTTCCAGTGATAGACATGACCTTGTTGGTATTGATTTAAACAGAGGCAATGTTTGTTCTGCTAATCACTCATTTTACGTCCTATTTTCCATTTGTTGTCAAATCAACTTAAGTCCCACAAATATATCGTTTAGCAGCTTAGAGCATAACCCTCCAATTCTTATAATCACGTTTTAGTGCTTGTGTAAGCTTATGTCTAAATGAGAGTCAAGATCTAAACAACAACAAGATCTGTTGCATTATCTGACTTTATGACATAGAAGGCAAAATTACGAAATGCTGATTGGCTGGGCATTTTTAATCAATTTTGGTAGTTGCCCCGTGTAACACGTCGTCCAACTCCCAAGAGAGTAAAATACGAGGTATTTTACTGAGCCTAATGTTCTCAGATTGCTTTGTAACCTCCACGTGTTCTTCTACTGTATAAGATTACAATACAAAGTTAGTTTTTGACAAATGCTCGAATCACAAGTATCAAATATTAAAGAACGAAATGTCCAAGCGTGACTCACGTCGCTGGGCTCCAGGCGATTACCCATGCTAAAAGCTAAGTAGTTATTTTAATTTAATTCAATTTTTTATAGACACAGTACGTTTTCTTCAGTTTTTAAATTGTTTTTGCGCGCCAGATATTGTTGAAGGAGGCTCGCTATAAAAACAATTTCATCCAAAATTTCCATGAAACTCCTTAATTGGGTTTTCATATTCCTTTTGTATTTTTGTCGAGTGGATATACACTGTATATTCAAACTTCCACAGTGCAGGATTATTTTGAGGATCCGCTATGCATTGATCAGTACTTGCTCCATGTACAGACTAAAAGACAGTAAAATCCTGATCGAGACTTACCATAAATTTTTTTTAAATATTGGACTGGAAATTGTACTGCAATCACAATGATATCACTGGGGTCTTTAATCAAAACCATTTACACTCACCTTACCTTGAATACGCATAAGTATCGAGTTACTCCATCCTACGTACAGAACGACAAAAGAAATTGTAATGACAGTTAAAGTGAACAGGGCAAAGTTTAAAGTCTTGTACGCCATCGTGGTCACTTCATGAATGTTGGTCTTTTCAACTAATTAAATTTCCCTCTTCTGTAAAAAATTTCATTCACACAAGTTGTCTGTAGCTGTTAAAGGTTTACGCGGTTAATTTATTCGTACAGTGACACATTCCAATGAGTTATCGAAGTTACCGTCAACAACCAATTTTTTTGTCTATCGAAGACTGGATTTTACTTATGGGGATAATGACACGATAGGTGACTTTGAATTCTTCGTAATCATATCACAAAGTTTCGATTTTTTAGGGAGCGCACATCCCAATAAATTTATGTTAAAACTCAGGCGTTTTAGTAGTATGGATGGATATACAAGACGTGTTTGATCGGTTGGATAAAAAGCCACCATATGGAACCGACTGATTATTTTGCATGACAAGTCTATCAAGCATATTTCGGACAAAGGGAGCCACCTGATCATAAGCGAAAAAGAAAAATAAACAAATTACTGGATCCGCGAATAAGAACTGAAGTATGAATGATAGAGAATTTCGATTGCCGCAGTTTAGTAAAATGTTTAACTAAATCCAACGAAGGAATGAAGTGAGAAAAATCAACTGAAATTTTCCCTTCTTTACTCGCTGTAATTTAAACTTGAGCAAAACTTTGCGGTTACTTTTCTGCTAAAAAGCAAAAACGGACAAAATAAACAACAAAGAGGTTATGTTATACTTTGTGATCATAGACTTTGCCACCTGATTATGAAGGGGAGGCAAATAAACCAAACATACAAGGAGAGCTTTTAATGTCCTATTATTTCAATTGTTCTTTGTTGTTCTTGTACGAGTCGAAAAAACATATTTTATTAATTGTACACTGTCAGTCATTGTTCGAACTGAAAGTCTTAGTATATCAGAAAAATTCAAGAAAATTGTCGAGGAATTCCTGTGATTACCCCTGCGTGCCAAGTTTTTCGGAAGGCGGTGGTTATCAATTCCGATCTCTTTAGGTATAGTCAGGTCTACCTGGGGCGAGTGTTGGAAAATTTTGAACCCCTCGATTGTCGACCGTCTTTGGCAGAAAACTGAGGCGTTCTGCCATTTGTTCAGAAGCTGTAATTTGAAACTTAGAATAATAAAACCAAAGTAAAGCACAACCATAGGCCCATTCCTCTTATCCACTGTTTCCAGATCGAGCCAGAATATGGAGCGTTCATTCTATGAAGGGAGGAAATCCAGAAAAGTTTAAGGAAAGACTTGCGGCAAAGACAAGCTCCAAAATATTCAGAATACCTCATCACTTTGATAACGCTCATTTCAACACAGTCAGTTCTAGTTTGCAGACGCCTCCAAACCGAAAATACTGATTCTTTGTTCATCTATTCAGCTCTGTTGCCATGGCTGATCTCCATCTTCAACGAACATAAGTTGTTTCGAGGAGGCGAAATTGTGTTTTAAACGAAAAAAAAAGCGAATCCACAACGACAGAAAAACTCATAAGTCCGACATCTGCGAGCGCTTAACAAAAAAAATAAAAAATTACCCTATTTCTATCACGACCTATCTGAATATATCTAGTAAAATTAAAATAAAAGCGTGCGGCATTGTTCGGCCTTGCCAACCGACAGCGCCACGCCAATCAACAGGCGTTCGTCGGAACATAAGTTCTTGATTAATTCGCGCTTCAAAGCGCTGAGAAAATTATTCCTTTTACTTTCCTCATTCCCATTTCGCTCAGTCCATTGTTGTACAAGGCGTTATCGTTTAAATTTCTCTCCCAGTTTCGGAAGAGGCCAGAACGGATGCCTGTTTTGTCCTTTGTTTATCTTTTTCAATGCTTGTTTCTATCACAAGAACAAGAATGTAGTGTAGAAAATGGGTATCAACTTGTTCGTCCGAGGAGCAGTTCGACGTTGGAGAATGTATTCGCATGATTTCTTTTGATATCATCACAATGACACTTGTCACGAGTACTTACTCAGTGAATTCATGATTCCGAGAGTTGCTCCTGATTGTGCACTCGGAGTTGGCTTATATCTAATCAGTTTTGGCGTACATCTCTATTTTGCATGTAGAACGGTTATTGCTCAATATTTGAAAACAAAAACAAATCGATTAGATTCGCAGACGAGATCCCGCTATGAAAAAAAGCTAGCATACCTTTCAAATTATCGTGTTCTAGTCACGTGTCAAAAATAGTGGCAGACACGATGTAAGACGAGTGCAATTTTTCTTTTTTGTTTCTGTTTTTGTTTTTGTTTTTTTAATGGTATACTGAGTTAGATCTTGAATGATGTTATCAGTAGTTTTTTTTGTTGCATTAGAAAATATGACATAGACATCAAGTATGACACCATGCATGCTATCATCACCCATCATGATTATTATGAAAAACAGCTTTTTGCATAAAATACGAACCAATTACTTTTCACCCCAAATCGCCTCATTTTTTTTTTTAATTTTTAATTTATTTTATTTGATGCTTACACCTAACTTAACTAAACATAATCAACCACAACCCTCAAAGTAATTGAATACATTTAAACAACCATTGACTGATTAAAAAAATGGAGGCCATAGCTCAAAACACGGTTATCGTTCATATTTTTCGTGTCGCATATGAAATTCAACCAAATGGAAAGGAAGGAGATGTTTATCGAAATAAAAAGAAAATTATGTTAAATTTAAATAAAATTCTCGTTACTCCCAACACGTGGCTGAATAGCCCGGCGGGCAGCGGCGCCTGATCACAGAGAGGATCGCTTTCAATTAAGGCTTCTTTTCAAAGCCTAGATTTTCTTCTTCCTTGAACTTTTATAATTTCAGTTTACCTTACACGATCTATTCGACGATTAAATATGATTTCATTCATACATTGTTCGTAATAATCTAAAAACAGATTGATAAAACATAGAACCCCCAAGCAGAAATTGAAGTTTACATACATGCTTTTATGCATGGACTCCATCGGCGATTTTTTTTTTCTCTGATTCTAACTAAATTGCATCACAAATGTCAAACTTAAGACATAATTCTTAATTTCTTCTAAAATCATCCGGTCAGGTTTAAGTGATCTTGTACAAATACTCCATTTCACGTCGCAAAGGAAGGTTTCTATTTTTGTACGACAGGAAACATCATCTCTACTTCATTTCATTCCATTTCAAACAGACAAGTCGTTGTTCTATATAAACATAGATTGAAGTGTTAATGATATATGCACAGAATAATCGATTTCTCTTTTCACGATTCATCGAATACAAATTTTACAATTAAGTTTCGTGCCAGCTCGGAAGGCAAACTACCCGATTTCAAAGTTGATAACAAGGTTTTTCCATTTAGAAATGGCAGAGGAAGACAGCAAGGTGCTACACTGAAAATTAATTTCCCCTTTCTCTTTTAAAACCAGCAAACAGTCTTTCAAAATATTTGCAAGAGAGAAATGCTAATTACTGAAATATGACAGCAGAATGTCAAGGATGTCACATTCTGTTTGTTTGTTGTTTTTTTTTGGTTCAATATTGCCAATTTTGGCTCAACAATTAATACGTAACAAATAAGTATTGAGGAGGGATCGATCATTATGGCTGGTTTCTCACAAATGCTGTTCGCGTTTTGTCTCTTGTTCGTGAAATATCCTTCGGCAAACTTACAAGAAACAACTGACAGGATTTTCAAAAATGGCGACGTAATTATTGGAAGCCTTCTGGCCGCTCATCAAGAGAATTCAGAAGAAGGTTGCCGAAACGTGCATCTTATTGGCATAATCCGCGTAGAGGCTGCTATATACACCATTGAGCAAATTAACAAAAACGCAAATATTCTTCCGAATATTCAACTTGGTTATGATATCCGAGATCATTGCATGGACAGGGCAAAGGCAATGAAACATACTTACGATTTCAGCACACACATCCAATTCTTGGAAATGGACGAAGTCTCCAACAACCACCACGTCAATTCCAACGCTTGTCTGCAATCTTCTCTTTCTAAAAGCAACACAGCCTTACCAATTTCCGCCATAGTCGGGCCCTACGGCTCACGGAACTCACTTCAAGTCGCAGGACTGCTTCAAGTTGTGAATATTCCGGCCATAAGCCCGTCGGCAACAAGCGCAGAGCTTAGCTGGTCCTTTTACAAAAAGTTCTTGCGAACAGTTCCTCCAGATGGCTATCAAGCAAGAGCTATGGCGGACCTGATCGAACACTTCAGCTGGAAATATGTGGCGGTGATCGCTGTGGAACATTCATACGGATTGTACGGTTTTCGTGCGCTTGAGCAAGAATCTTTTCAACGACAGACGTTTTGTATTGGACTTGTGGAATATATCACACCAACACAGTATGACAGTCAGTTAAAACCTACTGTTGCAAAACTTAAGCGGGCGGAGAACATCAAAGTCATAATTTTGTGGATTGGAGCAACACTCGCGAAGGAATTGGCCAAAGAAGCACACAGTCAAAATCTTATCGGGAAGGTTTGGGTTATGAGCGACTCTTTAGCAACCAAAACTCCTGAATATCTTGGAAACGATTTGATAAGCCTTGGAATTTATTTAGGAATTCAACCAAAGCAGTTTCAAGATAGGAACTTCGAAGAGTATCTTAAACATCTCACCGCAAAAATTTCTTCTGAAAGGAGAAACGTAAATCCTTGGTTTGATGTTATTTGGAGGGAAGAATTCAACTGCTCTACAAACAATGGCACCCAGGGTTATGTGCGGTGTCAGGACAATTTAACCATTACCGATGAGGTATTTTCCAAGATGTCTGATGACTTTATTCCATATCAAATTGACGCTATTTACGCAGTTGCTCGTGCACTTGATATGATCTACAAATGCAAGACACCACTCGGTTTGTTACCAAATGGAGCCTGTCCTCAAACGAAACCTTTCGTGCGATCTTCAGACGTTTTTTTGTACCTTCGTAATGTCAGTTTTCAAGGAATAACAGGCCGAATCGGGTTTGATGAAAATGGAGACCCTCTGCAAGCCATGTATGACTTTGTCAGCTTTCAGAAGAATTTTGGGGGTAATTATGTCAAAATAAAAATAGGGTTTTGGGAGGCTAATGGAGATCTGATGTTACAGATTAATGACAGCTTAATCAAATGGAGCAATGGAAACGGCACTTTGAACAGACAAGCATCCGGAATACCAAAATCAATATGTCTGGAGCCGTGTCCACCTGGAACACGACAAACACCCACGATTTCTTGTTGTTGGCAATGCATTGAATGCCCGGATGGAGCAGTTAATGCACGCAAAGGATCACCAAACTGTACAAAGTGTGCTAAGACGCAAAAGTCAAGTGAGGATAAAACCACATGTGTAGACCTACCAATAAAAAATCTTCATTGGAAAAGCATGACTGGAATAATCCTCGCTATTTTTACGACTTCGGGCTTTGTTTTTACATTCTTTACAACGGTTCTTTTCATCCGCTATTATCACACGCCAGTTGTAAAAGCTGCTAACCGTGATCTGAGTTTCATTTTACTTTCCGACATCGCTGCGGGATTTGTTTTACCTCTGTTGACAATTTCGTATCCCTCCCCTGCCATTTGCGCTGTTATTGAACCCTGGCGCTATATAACATCATCACTAAGTGTCTCCGTTCTGTTGGTGAAAACCATGAAACTACTGAGAGCTTTTCAGATTACTTACGTTGCAAAATGGTTGAGAAAGAGCAGCGCCAGCTCAGTTGGGCAGTTTGTGTCCATCATTTCGTTAAACTTTATTCAAGTTATATTTGCAGTTATCTGGGGCGCAGTAGATCCTCCTTTCACAAGGAATAAGATTGAAGAAGGATTATTTGTTACAATTATATGCATTCCTTACCGAACGAGTCTAGGCCAGGCTATGGAGATATCTATGCTGACCTATATGTTATTTCTATGCCTTCTTTGTGTGTTCTACGCTTTTAAAGCTCGCACCCTTCCCGAGAACTTCAACGAAGCCCGTTATATTGGTTTTGCAATGTATATACTTCTTCTCTCCTGGATTGCATTCGTTCCTGTGCAAACGTCCTTAGGAGGGTGGTATGTGGCTGTGGTATCATGTTCAACTGCTCTCGTTAACTCGTACGCTTTGCTTGCCTGCATTTTTGCACCAAAACTGTTTATCATTCTTCGCCACCCGGAGCAAAATACATCAGAATTTCTACGAAATGAGTTAAGAACAGCTAACAGCATAAAACCAGCCACAATCTACCATCGTTCTTCTGGGGAAAAAGCTTTCACAAAAGTGACAGTTATTCAAAAAAGTCCTTTCCGACAAAAGAGCGGCTGTACTAAACGTCGAAGTAGTTTGTAATCATAGTATTGCTATGCGTTAAAGTGAACAACTGACGTAGAATGGATCACCTACAAAACAAAATCTCAAGACCAAATCTCTTAAGAGTGACTAGCATCTAATTTCTCTTTACATTGTCCGCCCTGAATCAAACATTGAGGTCGCGGCAAAAGAGGAAATGATCACCAGCTGAAAAAGCTCTTGATTGTTAAACAAATTCTCCTTGTCAGCACCTTAAGAAATGTATAGAGAACAGTATAGAGAATATGCAGACTGATCTTAGGGTGGAAAGGATCAAAATGATCCGTTCTTGGGTGAAGATATTGCTGATATTAAATGTTTCAAATGAAAGTTAAATTAGTTTCAACATTGATGACATTTTATCATAAAACTAACCAAAATGAAAGATTTTGCTATATTTCTGGAGTATGCAAGTATTCCTGTGGCATCATCTGGGTTCGTGTCGAGTGCTTATGACCTTATGATCTAAAACCTGGAAAAAAAAACATCCCAGGCCAACGTCCGATAAAAACAAAACTATATATTAAAAGCTAAAAGTGAATAAGAGGCGATTAGTTCTCGTTAAGTTTAGAATTTGAATTGTAGAGAGAGCAGTGAGATGAAAGGGGGAGGGGTTGGGTGGCGACAAAACAAATCTGAGAGCGGAGGTAACCAGAGCCAAGTAATATCAGCTTGATTTCAACATACAATTGAAAGCTTCTTTTTTGGGATTCATCATCATTATCAAAAAGACATGTTACACAGATGGAGTGAAATCCTTTTATTTGTACTTCATGAGCACACGTTTACAAAGGCATTCACTCTCTAAAGTTACGCCTCACTTAACGTATTTCTTCGCTTTTTTGTATGGCTTACACTTCTTTCCCCTCAGACAGCTGATTATCTCCTTGGCCTTAGCTTGTCCAGTGAAGAAGCCACCCTGAACGTATCCCATCCACTCAGAGCTGGTGCTCTCCCCTGCAAAGAAGAGATTTCCAAGTCGTCCGGCCATGTTGTCATAGTGACCCCAGCTTGTGCCGACCACAGGATCTGTCCAGGCTGCTCTCACATATGGATTCTGTGACCACTTGCTGACATGGATGTCTGAAAAAGAAATTTTTAAAAAAAATTGTAGTGACATCGAAGTGTCTCTAGTAAAAAAAAATAAAAATTCGTTACTTGGCAGAGACTACGGCTAAACTTTCGAATATTGTAAGCATGAAACAGATTTTGAATTTTTTGACGACAGAAATATCTATCTTACAACAAAACCGGCGTAAATAAGTTCTATCAGCTAAAACGGCTCTCCAAAATGGAGAAAAATTAGCAAAAATCCACGGTGTGGACGTCTGGAAAGACAGACTTTCGTTTCCACTTTAAAGCAAAAAGAAAACTGAAATAGAATCTGCCTCTCCTGCAACACTTTCCCTCAATTTGTCAGCAATAACTCATCTTACTTTCCGATAAGAATCAAGTCATTTATTGATTTCTAAATAAAATGATAAGATTCACTCCTCACCTGTAGCATTAGGAATGTTTTCTCCGTAAATTTTCCTCAAAGTGGCCATCACTTCTATCATCGTTTTGGAATCGTCTTGTGCTTCAATTCTGAGCGAGGCATCGCCAGTCACCGATGTGAACAAGACACCTGTGCCAGGGAAGAAACCGGGTCGATCCAGGTCGTAGAAAGTTGGAAACTCGCCCTTTTTCTCGGAAGCGTGCATTATCCACTCATGATCATCCCAGAAATCGCGCGGAAACTTCAAAAAAATCTTAGTGAAGTAAACTGGACGGAAACGATATATCACTTCCAACTTCCATTTGGGGAAGGGAGGGTCAAACTCAACCAGGCCACTGCCCAGCACTCCGGAACTGAAGGTTGACAGCGCGTATTCTGCAATGAACTCATCTCCATCAGTTGTAGTGACTGTAACGCTGTTGTTGGAGTAGCTGATCTTGGAGACAGGCTTGTTTAGCAAAATCCTTTTCCTAAACCGCTTGTAGAAGTCACTGAAGAGGGTCCAGTAGCCTCTTTGGTCAGTGATGAAGAAGTCCTCACCCGGAAATCCCATGTTATTAAGGGAAGTGACGGTTTCATCTCCGCCGTACTCGAAATCAATGTCGAACCAGGAGAAGGTCCTCTTCATCGGGGAATCTGAACGCCATCCGCGCATCTTCAGGTAAACAGAAGCAGGCATGTCTCTGGGTGGGGTGTCTGCTCCATCTCTTCTCTCCCCCTCTGCAAACAGTTCGTCACGAACTTTCTCCCATCGATGGAAAGTTTTCAAATCAGTGATGTCGTTACCGAAGTCGTCTCTGTGGAGGAAAATTATTTGATCATTAACATAGATTTATTAAAATAGCAAGAATTTTGGCTAAGATAACTGGAGCAAGGCTGTAACGCATAGTTTTCATTACTGATATCAAAATTGATGGTGACGATAATATTGTTGATGATATATCGGCCAGCTGGATATACGAAGCTAATCTTCGAATGGATATACGAAGCTAATATATCGAAGCTGGATATATAACGAATATAAGGATAATATAACGAAGCTGGATCTACGAAGCTAATCTAGTCTTCTTTGTGAGGCGTGAGTAGTCCAGTGGTCAGTGCGCTGGACCCTGGGTCAGATGGCCCGGGTTCAAGTCCTGGCTGGGGCTTGACGTTGTGTCCTTAAGCAAGACGCTTCACTCACATTGCTTCGTCTTCTCGGATAGGACGTAAAGCCGGAGGTCCCGTCTCCTGCACCTATTAATTAGTTAATTTCCGCAGGGGACGTTAAAGTACCCACATCACGAGATTACTGTGATGTGGTCTGGCCTGGTTACTGGGAATGGGGGAGGAGCATCTGTTAAATTTCTTCTTTATTTATTGTAAATTGCCGCCGGCAGTCTGGGAAAGTCCCCTATACAGTGTTGTAAAGCGCATTAGAGCATTTACATGGAAATGCGCTATAGAAATTTATTATTATTATTATTATTATAATCTTTTGAGCAAGGCATGGCAAGCATAATCGAGCTTTACGAACAGTTCTTGCCAATCCAACTCTACTCTGTCTTTGGGACCAGTAAGTCAGAACAAATAAGCCATGTGCAAAATACGTAAAAAGGAGACAGAAAGCCATGCTCACGTGCTACCGGGCCGTCCTTGGAGGGACGTGAAGCTTGTCGACTCTGTTTATCCGTGGTGCTCATGGATGGAGCCTAAGTCGATGTATGAGTCAAACAATGCGCAAATAGATTTCAAGGCGAGGAAGGTCCTGGTTGTGGAAGTTAATTGTCCTTGGTTGGACATTCTAGCGAGGAAGGCCACTGAGACGATAAACGGAACATTGTGATGGAACCTTAAACGACATGTACAGTACCAGACACTCGTGTCTAGAATCTGTAATAATATGAATAATAATGATAATGATAATAACTACGAGCAAAAGAATATCAAGGTCATGTTCTCTTGCTACGAGTTAACTTACCGCATGCAGAAATCGCTGTAATTGGACAGATGTCCCCTCAAGTCGTACTTTTTGTTCAATCGATTAAGGGGATTATCTTCCTCTTCCACGTAGTGGATCCAGTTCGCTCCTTCCTCTACCTTCATACCAGCAAAGGGCACTGACTTCATTCGACCTCCAATGTAATCTTGAGCCTCTAACACGAGAAAGTTCTTGATACCATTATCGTACAGCGTCTTAGCTGCTGTAATACCAGCAGAACCGGCTCCGAGGATTAAAACTTTATATTTTGGACGTGTCCTTTTCAGAGGGCGGAGGCCAAAGAGACACGGCAGAAGCACCAGGATCAAAGCACAGGAAAGGAATAGTTTCCGGTTGTTTTTCATGACGTTACCACTAAGACCTACTGACCAAAACAAAACCAAACTTGGATATCACTTCTACTTGACAAGGCTAATAAGAGTTTCCAGAGGGAAACTAGAACGCTGACTTTTCATCCATTAGCCCTTCGTCACTTGCTCTGATGAAGGGCCGACGCTCGAAACGTCAGCTTTGTTGTGACTTTACGTTGATCACTTCAAATTATTAAATCAGTTGATAAAACCAAATTATCGTGTATTTCCCGCACCGACACAAGACCAAAAACTTCCATCCTTTATTAATAGGATTTTTCACTTCACGTAGCATTTGACGACTTAATAAAAACCATGTTACTGTTTTCTAGTTAGAATTTGTTTCTTCGTTATTCGGAAAAAAAATTGAAAATGATCACTTTGTTGTGTAGCAATATGTATTAACTCAACAACGGCTGAACAATCATAAAACGAAATAAATCAGTCCATTCGTTGACGTGTTTTCTTAAGTAAATACCATATGACGAATTTTAAGGAGTGCATGAACCTTCATTGCATTTATAATATTTCACCCAGCTGCGGAAAATATCGACTTATCGCCAATGATCAGAGGTCAAAGTACCTCTCCTCTCCTCAGCTTCTACGCGAAAAACAGGGGAAAAAATTCGCAACTTTTTCACAACAACAACCTCGCGAGCCTTTCTAAAAAACCAGTTTGGGGTCTGAGTGGTGTTTAATCGTCAGCTGTCAAAGGGCTTAAATTTAACATTCAACCATAAAAAAGATAGACTTTTACCGTCAAAAGTGCAAATAAATATATTTTAGCCGCTTACGACCTTAAGTTTTAGATTTGGAAGAATCTTTTAGAATGGTAAATTAGTCTCCAGATTTCCAAAAATGCTCAGTTTATCGTCCTTCTCTCCAATTTTCGCTTTTAACACCGGTGTTTTGAATATATTTATGCTTTGAACTTGATACTCTAACATTAAAAATAGCTGACTTCATTATAAAGTTGTCTTCGTTCACGCCATTACACGCCATTCCTGCCGTTCAACAACATCACAACTGAGATCATGATTTTATCATCTGATGTTAAATGTCTCGGAAAATGTCAACAGTGTCGAAAATGTTTACTTACACTCATGGTTGGAGCCATAATAGATCTCCTATCTCCTATTTTCATTCTTTCTACTTCTTTTGGAGTTTTCCCCAGCATACGAATGTTTCCTCGAGATCAACAACGTTTTTATCTTTCATCTAAGTCAGTTTAAAGTACTCGCGTTGAATTAAAGACTAACGTTCCAATCGAATCAGCAAGAATCCTAAAAATGCGCAAGATACTGACCTAATAATCGCTGGGTGAGAAAGAATCTTAAAGGCGCGCAAAATACTAACGAAAAGAGAAATCCTTAATGTGCGCCAGATACTAAAGTGACAATCGAATAAAGGAGAATTCTAAAGGTGTGCCAAATATCAACATAACAATCGAATAAAAAGAATCCCTAAGTGCGCGAGATACTAATGGAACTTGCGAAGGAAGGAGAGTGCTACATTTTGCAAAGGTGTGCGAGATGGCTAATATAACGATCGAATGACGGAGAATCCCAAAGTTGCGCTAGATACTAACGTAGCAATCTCATGAAAGAGAATCTTAAAATTGCAGGAGATAGTCACGCAACAATCAGATGAAAGAGAATCCTAAAAGTAGTAGAGTTACCTAGACAATAATCAAATGAAAGACAATCCTACAAGTGCGCGAGAATGCTTAGGTAACAATCCAATGAAGGGAAACCGTAAGGTGTGCGAGATACAAACATAACAAATAACAATCAAATGAAATTGTATCGTAGAAGTGTGCAAGATATTTACGTAATAATCATCATAAACCATCAACAAGAGAATACCAACTCTTGTCCATCAATCATGTTTGCTTACGCGCGATCGGTCTAAACGCATCACGTGGCCGAATGTCACAGCTGATATTCCCCAATTCGCAAATCTCATATCCACCAGAAGTTCCAGGAGAAGGGACACGTTTGTTTCTTCATTGATTTTAAACATCCCACGCAGCAAATGGTGAGCTGTTCTTAAACATTTTTTCAGCGTGTTACAAAAATATTTGATGGATAATAAACACGGTATCCTCCATTTGGCGCTAAAAATGCACATACTTTTTTCTTAGACGCAACCTGTCTCTGTTAGTTCACAGTTCTCATCGAGCGAAGCTCTCAGTCGGAAAACTGTTTGCATCTCGGAACAGATAATGTCCGCGGACAAGTACATGTATCCGTGTATATTTTTGGGTTAAAGGGAGGTGATTGGTTTATATTTTCATGCTGAAAACAGGAAAACGTAATACTTATCTCAACTGAAAGAGACATGTCTTTAAACATCAACCCAGTAATTATCGAACGCATTTGTGCCGTACAAATCTCAGGCAATTTACAATTCTCTACCAAGGTCCTAAAATTTGGAACTCTCTCCCTATTTCAGTCACTCGTTCGTCAAACTTTCTCAGCTTTAAAACGAAATTTTTAAGAGTTTTTACTTAAATAATCACTGAATTGGCCAAGCTGCACGTTCGCAGCACTTTTTCAGTTACTTGATTTATTATTGTAAGTGAAATGGCTCTCCCATACGCCTGGTGGCTTCTTTGGTGTCCTCGCTTTCTAACTGATATCGCTGTAATTAAATATTTTTATTGTTAAAATAAGGCGATTAAAAGATGATGATGATAATGATAACCCGTCAAAAGCCCTGGAATTTAACTGTCAACCGTCAAAGGCCTTAAAAACTAACCGTCAGCCGTCAAAATAAAAAAAAATCCTCAACTGTCAAGGCTACCCAATCATTTCTGGTCCACATTTCGTATTTATAAAAAGCTTATAATTAAATTTGTTTTTTCGAGATATTGCCTTGAGTTCTCTTTGACTCCCCTTTGTTTTTTTCTGCTTCAGTGCATTCTCCAAAGGGGCAAACAACCATTATATACAGAACACAAAGAAACTCATGCTCATACGAAACTTCTGTTTATTGACTGAAAAACTTTTAGATAAGTGAATACTGAACAAGGAACCCACCCAATATCACGATAGAGGAAATTCATTCGATTCCCCCCTCCAGGAAAAACAGAAACTGCACGCCTCTTGAACAGTCGAAACAGAATGCCAGACTTGGTCGTTAAAAATATAGAACCGGGCGTCAGAAATGCTGTTGACCGCCTCCCGGTTAGCTCAATGGATAGACCGCTGGACTGTAGTGCAAGAGGTCGAGGGTTCGAGCCCCGGCCGGACCAACACTCAAGGTCTTAAAATAATTGAGAAGAACTTGCTACCTTTCTATAACATCAAGAAATGGTTAGGTATTCTAGTCTTCTCGGATAGGGACGAATAAATGGAGGTCCCGTCTCCTGCAGGGTTGGGGCAGGAGACGTTAATTTCCCACACACGAGATTACTGTGGGATGGGTGGGTTAGGACAGCAGGTCCACATCAGCTATTACAGCTGCCAATTAATCAACCTGCTTAAACAAATAAATGAACTTCAACTGTTCTTTTGTTCAGATGTCTTGATCTGGATGATCAATATCACAGGTTTTTCAGCAAATTATGCAAAGTTTGTTCCCTAAATGATTTCGTTAAATTGTTTCGAGTTTGAAAGATATATACTTTTCAATGATTTTTTTGCTTCTTCTGTTTCCCGTTGTTTTTCCCTTCCTGATCTAGACGATCATCATTGATTACAACGTGTTCTCCCAGAATGCAGCCGCCGAGTAAAGTCAGTCATTTAGAAAACATAGAGAAGGTTTGCTGACACTAACGGTAAAGGCGCATTTAGCGCTCCAGTGGGAAACATCGCCTATAACTCTTGAACTTACAAACCTTCGCAGTAGAGCGACAGGAAAATACTGCACTTATAAACCATCGAGGAAAAAAGGACCTTAGCTTGAAATTTTGCGACTACACTTAAAAAGCTCAAAATCACTCCACCGACAACCAAAATAAAACATTTCCATACCAATTCTTGGCGGGAAAAGACAGATCAGTTCATATCATAGAGGCTATTTGGAAAACACTACCCTCGTCCACCCTGGGGACTCCATAGAAAAAGAAACTGTAGCTTTTCTGTCCAGACAAAGTTTCGGATTATTTTGAATGAAGGAAACACTGTAACAACTGTGAAAAGAATGAAAATAGATGATCCCGAATCCCCTGGGTTTGGTTGGTAGCATACTCCACTAAATGGATGGCAACACGAAATAAGCCCACGCTTCATCGCAGTGACAGTTAATTTATCTCCTCTTTGAGGAAAACATGGATTAACTTTGAATCAACTGTAGTTTGGCAGAAACAGTCAGCAGAAGACCACAGTTGTAAAAAGCCATCATTTAGACATAAGTTGACCTAAAATCAGCGTTTAAATCAGTTGACACATTATGTTTGAAGAGTTCTATTTATGTGAAGGGTAACAGTCCTAATTTTCCCACACTCTAAATCATTAACAGACCCCCTTATCCATTCAGTGTTGGCTAAAAGATCACGGAATCACAATGCAACATTGTTTGAGGGGAGAGGGGGCGAATAGGTTTACTTAACTGGGGAAAAATATATTAGATTGAAGTAACAGTGGTCGAAAAGATCAATATGTAAACAGTTTTGTCGCCGAATGTAGTAGGCGCGCCTTTTGTGGCGAATTTGGTTTCCTCAAAGGCGGAGATTCAAATGGAGTCGTGGACTAAGATGATAAATAACTAATCCTACAAAGTTATCATTATCATTAATGTCATCTTAATAATTCGTTTACTTAGTGTCCACTACATTACCTTTATCAAACTTTGCCAGGAGAAGAAGAAATATGCAACTGGATGAAACTTGCGAGCACGAAACAACACTGAGCGGAAACAAAAGTAAGTAAATGTTACGCACCAATCAGAACGAGTTAATTTATACCTCCCTCTTGTGCGCGCGGTTATGAATGGTTAATTCAAAGTAGATAAATGCTCAACATTACCGTAAACTGATTTCCAGTCACCAAAAAAATCGTTTTTAAATGATCAGTAGCTCTTACCCCCTGAGACGCAAATGCAGTCGGTTTACATTTAGTGGAAAAAACAGGATTGTTAATGGAAGGGCAGACAAAGTTTTAGAATAGTTCTAGTTGCATATCGATCTAGATGACTGCTCTTTCTTTCTTCAAACGTTCCAAACCGAATTACGCATGTAACCGTATCGATGATGGTTTTGCCATTGTTTGACATATTACATCAGTGCAAACAAATTTCGATTGTCAAAAGCAAAAATGCCTCGTAACTTTTGATACTTCCATGATCTGTTTTCAACCACTTGTGGGATAGGAAAGTAACTGATACGAACTTGTTTCTCATAGAGTCCTGCCTGAAAGTCATAAATCAGGATAATACAAAAAATATAACTAAGAATAACTCCTTGCAGTTATTGAGAGTCATTCGGTTGAGACAAACAAATTGCTAAAAGAAACAGAGATCTAATAAAGATGAAAGGTTCAGGCTAGTTTCAACTACGAACCTAATGTAGAGAATCTATCAAAAAAAAAAACTAATAGCCGATTAACTAACTTAATATATATGAATAATGAAACAACCCACTATAATTGAAACAAAATAATGATCGACGCTTCCAAGCATATATGTTACTGCACGTGCAGAGGAAAATAGCACGTAATTTGAAAATCGCTAAAAACGTGTTCCTCGGTTGAGAAAGATGGCGTATAACGTAGCTCGAATTTCCGTGTTTGTTGACCAAATGATAAATTTATATTCTTTGATGATGGGACAAAGACTTCAACCGGCAACCTAATCATCGGCAAGTGAAATGCAGTGTCGGTCTAGAGCTGATGAAGGCTCGGTTTTCTCTAGTGCCAAGGAGGAGTATTGAGCGTTTGTATAGGTAATCACATGATTTTTCTCGTGCAATTTGGAAAAAATAAGCACGAGTAAAATTTTTCAAAGACTAACAAAACTGCATGAGCCAGTAGGGTTCACTCCAGCCATTGATTACTCATCCGTAAACCGTAGGGTTTACTCCAGCCATTGATTATTCATCATATCTGATTTATCATCACGGGTTTATTACGAATCAACTGAACAACCTGCTCCCAGTTGGCTTTTTAGCTCAATTGTTAGAGGGCTGCACTAGTATCACAGAGGTCAGTGGTTCGAATCCCGTACAGGCCTGACTTTTTTTTCAGGTCTGATTTTCGCTATTGCATAAATAGCGCTCTCTACTGTGAGGATCGTGCACCATACGTAACTGGAGTATTTTAGCGACCGCTCCGGTCTACAACAACAAAAGCAAGCGGTGCCACTTGTGCCTCACAGAGAAACTTTATCTAATTAGAGCTAAGAAGTCGTTTTTACTAAGCAAAAGAACAGATCTTATTTCTAAATGCCGCCACGAGAATAAATTTTACTTATCAAATTTCACAAGCCGCCAACAATAGCCTCAGAGAATATTTATTTATTTATTTCATCGCACCAGCGAATTAATTAACTACTATATATAAGGAGGTATGTTCTTTATTGAATAAAATTCTGTCTGACGAGCGCTTCGGCGCGAAACTCAGAGTAACAGAGAATCGATGCGTCCTCATTGATTCTTCAACGAATATATACCCAGCTTTGCCAACACAGCATTGAGCACTTTATGCCAAGGCAGACTCTACCCTCACATTTATATGTATATAATAATATTATCAGCAACGAGTTGGGTTAGTTGGTCCAAGACACTTAATTGCTACCTAGAGTTTCATGCTCCATCAGAAGCAATCATCAATCAACTGCCTGAAAATCGGTCATTACGGAATCGCGCCCATTGTAATGCGTCGCCCGGGAAAAGTAGGGTATCCATGATGCTTTGCAGGCGGAATGAGGTTGCAAAAGCTAACCGCCAGCTTCGGTCTCTTAAGATCTGAATTGACGAATTCCCAAAAGGGAGTTATAAAATTTCGCTTTGTGTCCGTTCAGAGACAACGGAGATACAATTGAAGCAATTAGCATTGTTTGAAGGTGATGAAACGAGGTGTTGTTATGGTAAAGCTGAGTTGGAACTGAGCGTGTATATACGTGGAGCAGGAGTTTACAATGTATACTTAAGCTTTTCGAAAAGTAAATAGACTTTCCCGACGTGTTAAGTGAAACTGACAGCAATAACGGGCTAAAAAGGAATATTTCTGTAATGTTATTTTGCTTTCATGGCGAAATTGATGGTCGAACCTCGTAAATCTGTCGCATTTCAGTCTTAACCTATTTATTCTATTTATTCGTTTATGAGCCGAACTCAGCTATAAGCCGAGACCCTAAACTAAATCGGTCAGTACATTCAAAGTTATTTGAAAAAACGTGTGCTGTGTAGCGCGGAGCGCGCTAATAAGGTAATGACATTTTTAGCAGAAATTTCCCAGAGTGTCTACAGGACGATGCTAATTCCTTTCCGCTGTTTAAGGTTGACATTTCGGGTTAAAACAAAATAAAATACTTCTCCCACAAACACAAATTACAATTCTTGGTGACGTTCGAGTAAGATCTTGCCAGTTTTATTTTGCGCCATTTGATGTTGTACTGGATGTTCCGGTCTTTCAGGTTCCAAATATGCTTACTAAGCTCAGTTACGTTTCTATAACGTTCATTACGGAATGAGCAAATGTGATTTCGATATCTTAATTTAAATGGAGTGTCACAAAGTCCGATATATGTTTCCCTTGTTATATCGGACTTTGTGACACTACATTTAAATTAAGATATAGAAATCACATTTGCTCATTCTGTAATGAACGCTATAGAAACGTAACTGAGCTTACTAAGCATATTTGGAACCCGACATGTAAAGATGTGGCTAGTACGGAAAAATACCGTTTAACACGAAAAGGTAGACCATGGATAGTTTCTTTACACAAAGGAGATGAATATCCAATATGGCAGACGAAGCGGAAGGTAAATACAAATTACTGACCTTTTCAACCTTCGTAGAATGAGTAAATCGCGAGGCAAATAAACCTTTTTCTGTGGGTCAAAATTCAGTCTCCCTTTCTGTGTTATCTGATCGGTACGAGCAACACACCCTGACGAATCTGGTTGGTGCGAGCAACCTAAAAAAAAAATAACTCCAAACCATGTTTATTCCCAAAAAGGCTTCTATTGCTTATTGCTGGTCAACTGTCAAAAAAGATGAAAGGATATTTATTGAAAAAGAGCAGACTTAATATGGATTCTTTTTCCGCTATCTAATCACTCTTTCTCGGCCTAGAGAACCTCTGTTTTGGATATAAAGAAAGCATTATCCTTAATATAATAAATCGAGTTGAGGTATACTTGAATAACGTAAAGATAGACTTTCTTACATAGTTAACGCTTATTTCACCAAACTATTGGTGAAGAATTAAACAATTTGTAACTAAAAAAAAGAACTTCACTTCCTATGGAAGTGGGAATGAACGCAGAAATGGCGAATGCGCATTGAATTTCATCATGTAGCATCCAATTTTAATGTCAGTATAGATTAAAATTCAAACCACGTCCGCTTTCAAAACTAGGCAACTGATTTTTCTTTGACTAGTCGCTATTTTCTGAGTTTCAGTTAGAAAAAGAAAATGACCTCAATTTCAGTCCTTTCAGGACGAAGGAGTACAGGGCTATCTACGAGGTATTAGATATTCCGGATGGACGAACGGACTGGAGGATTAGATGTTTTGAGACAACCGATTAGGCTTCCCCTGCAGCAGGGGCGGAGGATAATGACATTATTGCATGCCATGCTTAGTAATACGTGAGGATTGAATTGAATAGAACGAGGTTGAAGTTGAGTTCACTTTGCGATCAAGTTAGTTGCAATCAATGTTTAGGACGGGAAGGATCCCAAAATATTTTATATTTTCAGTCTGTATGAGTTACAAGCGATAGTAAATATGAGTGCAGCAACAAGGCACAAGTATATTCAAAGCGGTCCATTAATAAACATTTTACAGGCAGTAAAAACAGTTTCACCACCTTATAGAATCTTCACCTAGAAAAGTTGTGTCTTTGTACATTGACGGCTTGTTCAATCTAAGAAGATTGCGAACAAACATCGATAAAAGTGTTTTCAAGGTAGTTAGTTCGATTCCTTTGCAAAACGTTTCATTGAGCCCTACGGGCTCGTGAAATTAAGCTGTCTTTGAAAATTCCCTCGTGTTTATTGACACAAAATTACATATCATGTCGTTACCTGTTATTGACAGTAAATGAAAAGCAATGGGTCTGTTACATACCTTTAGATTTTTTTAGCTGGCTCGATTTCTCTCAACACGAAGAGATCTACTCCAACGCCCTGCAGACCGAGACGTTAGAAAGAACGGTGGCTGGCATGCAAATGAAATGACGAAATTCTTTGATAGCATTGTATTGTATTGTATTGTATTGTATTGTAATCTTTATTTAGACACGATCAATTCATCAGCCTATAAACATACATATCACATACGCTAAGATATTTAAAATTAAAACTATATACTATAACACTAAAGCTGTTTTCCGTGAATGCCGTGCGTTAGACTTAAAGAATGTCATTGATCTTACGTTTAAATAACCCCAGAGAATCTGTGTTCCTTATATCGCGTAGCTAAAGCTTTTTCTGCAATAATTAGTGCGCGGTAGTGGAACATTAAGCTTATTTTCAGAGTCCCTGAGGTCATAAGCAGAGTCACGCCACGTAAACTTTGAATATAGATACCTTGGAGCTAGCCCGTGCAGACATCTAAACATCATGGTGGTTTTATGGATTTCCTGCTGGCGTGCAAGATTTTTCCACTCTAAAAACTCGAGTAGCTCAGTTGCATCAGCATCATAGTTAGAGAATGTCAACACACGGGCTGCTCTATTCTGCAATTTCTGCAGTTTGTCTCGTAGCGTTTTCCCACAGCTACCCCAAACAATGTCACAGTAATCAAAGTGACGTTTTACTAAAGCTTGGTAGATGAGATGTAAGGTTGATGCTGGGATCAAGTGCCTAATTCGCTTTAAGGCCCCGATACCAGAGGCGATCTTTTTCGTTAGTTCTTCGATGTGACTATGCCAATCGAGTTTATCGTCTATTATTACACCAAGCGATTTTGTAGCTGTAACCTGGCTCACTTGAGTATTGTTCATTCTAATTGTTGGTGAAGCTGTGAGAGTATTCAGTCTCTGCCTCGACCCTATTAGCATGAATTCGGCTAAACTAAAGGCTTATGGTGTTAACGACAACAGTATCAGACTGCTGAACTCATATTTTACTGATCGCTTCAACAGAGTTAAACTGGGACCAGTAGTGAGCTCCTGGGAGAGGGTGTCAAGGGGATGCCCTCAGGGATCTGCATTTGGGCCGTTATTATGGAACATTTTTCAGAATGATCTAACTTATGACATTAATACAAACCTTAATATGTATGCAGATGACCACCAGTTTTATGATATGAGCAGTAATCTAGCTGATGTTCATGCTAATCTGACAGTAAGTGCTGAAGTAGCTTCCAACTGGTACAGTTCCAACTTCCTTAAAGGAAACTTCGACAAGTATCGAACCTTAACACTTGGTAATAAATGTGATCATAGTATGAGAATTGTTATTGGAGACGTAGAAGTTAAATCAACTGCCTGCCTGAAATTGCTTGGAGTATCAATAGACAATGATCTCCGATTTGCTGAACATATTACTACAATCTGTAAGAAAAGCAGCCAACGTGTAGGAGTCTTAATGAGACTCAGAAACTTAATACCTACTAGCACCAAGTTGCAATTGTTTAAAGCTGCCATTCTTCCTTATTTAACTTACTCTCATCTTGTTTGGCACTTCTGTCGTGCTAGTGACAGCAGAAAACTCGAACGCATACAGGAAAGGGCACTCAGAGCCATCTATTGCGACAAAACGTCAAGTTATAACACACTATTGGGTATGGCTAATCTATGTACTTTACATAACAGAAGGTTACAGGACATGGCTACTCTCATGTACAAGGTCAAGAATAATATATGTCCTAAGTACATTGCTGACCTATTTCGGAGGTCTGATACGAAATATGCCCTACGTAGCAAAGAATTTGTTATTCCTAGATTTAATACAGCAACATATGGTAAGCACTCTATCAGATATACTGGACCTAAGTTATGGAATATTGTACCTAAGAACATTAGAGATCTGCCAACATTATCATCTTTCAAGATAAATATCTGTAAGATTGATCTAAATACTTTACTGACCGATAATTACTGTACCAACTGTATTTTATGCAGTACTTAATGTAAAAAAGTTTTTAATGTAAATTTTATCTTGTACATATTGTAAATATTTTAGCATGTTAACCAATCTTAGTATTTTTAGCTCAATTAGCATTTTAACTTTAATTAATATATGGATTTAGTCATTTTTAATTTATTTTGTAGTGTCCCCATTTAGTGGTTATGTACTGCTATTTTAGTCTGACACTTAAATAAAGGTATTCATTCATTCATTTAGTCATGTTCAACGTGAGTTTGTTCGCTTGTAGCCAGTTGAAGACGTTTTCTAGGTCTTCATTTAGACAAAACTGAACGTTCTCAAGATTGCTTCCCGCATATGTGAGGTGCGTGTCATCGGCATACATTCTCGGTTTACAATTTGATAAGCAATTTGGAAGATCGTTGATATATAATAAGAACAATAATGGACCGAGGATGGTCCCTTGAGGGACGCCGCAAGTCAACGAGTAGCTACTGGATAGCAACCCGTTGACAGAGCATTTTTGTGGCCTGCGCATCTAGCTACGTCTTTAAATCAGCCAAACTTACTCAGTCACGCAATATTCGTTCTCGTTCCCACACACCGTTTGGAATCTCTTTATCGTCAATCGACTTTTGTTTAATGGTCAGTGTTGGGAAGCCTGTTTCATTCATAAAAGAGGACAAAATCATGCTGCAACGGAGGATAATTTTTTTTGTGCCCCTTTGTTCATAAAGACGTTTATGTCTAACATGAAAATGTCACAAAAGAGTTTCCAAGATTTTTCTTTTCTGTCAGCTTTATTGGGAGCCCATGATAACGGGCTCCTGGCTTTATCTATTACTTTCAATTCAAATAGCGTGCTGTCTGACGAAGAACATCAGGAAATTTGTAAACAAAATCATTCTTGTTAGGTCTCAATTTCTATAGTGCAGCTACCGGCAAACGTGTTTGGCGCACTAGAGGCCAACTTGACAGGGAATTCGAAGGGCTCACCAATTGAAAGTTAATTAATAAAAATTGAAAAACCGATTTGGAAAATTTCGAATAAAGCTTTTTGATCACCTAGTAGTAACATTTTGTCATAGTTTTAAATTTTATGATCGAGCATTTTTCAGGTTGTAATTGAATAGTGTAGAGAGATCCCCAGTAAACGACAAACCATGTGGGTGTGCCACAAGAGGAAACTGAATAATGTTTGGGTAGGAGTGTGTGATGAGTAATTTCAATCTTAGTATTTTCCATGCACCTGTTATTGAGCACAAGGATTTAAAAAATTCCGTCCGTCGCGTGTAACTGCATCGAGTACTCAATACCAAAAAGAAAAAATGTTAATCATGTTAAAAAGAAATGAAAAAATTAGGAACGTTTTCAAGCTTTCTGAAGCTGTTGTTTTCATTTTTTTTCTCTTTTCTCTCCCTTCAACTACGCTAAGCCTGTGTAATTCTTCCGTGAAATGAACGCAGTTTAATTTTGAAACGCCAAGGAGGCAGAGTGACCGAACGCCGACAAAAACCCTGATTAGCCAGATAGCCATCGTGCACCAAAAGGGTGAAAACAATACATCGCATGTTATACAGTGTTATCTCGGACTCCTACGAGTTTTGTACGATGAGAAACCGACAAAATAACAATAATGAAATAAACAAAGATACTTTAGTCCTTCTTCCAGGTATTTCAGGATAGAAGGGTTAGGGCTCTTGCAGTATAATGGCTCATTGGTCAAGCAGTCTAATTCGGCAAGCAGGCGCTTATATGATTGAGTGCACGTGCTTATATGATAGAGAACACGTGTTTATATGATTGAGTGCGCGTGCTTAAATGATTGAGTGCACGTGCTTATATGATTGATTGCACGTGCTTATATAATTGAGTGCACGTGCTTATATGATTTAGAGCACGTGCTAAAATTTTTGAGTGCACGGGCTTATTTTATTGAGTGCACGTGCTGATATTGATGGGGCAAAGACTTCAACCGGCAACCAATCATCGGCAAGTGAACTGCAGTGTCGGTATAGAGCTGATGAAGGCCTATTTTTTTTTTTAGTGCCAAGCATTGAGCGTCAGGAAACTTTTTTTTTTTTTTCCACAACTGATTGAATCCTTAAAATA
The DNA here is from genome assembly GCF_964205215.1 of Stylophora pistillata. NCBI lineage: Eukaryota > Metazoa > Cnidaria > Anthozoa > Scleractinia > Pocilloporidae > Stylophora > Stylophora pistillata. The sequence continues at coordinate 1,786,245 of NC_142522.1, read as the reverse complement.
CGGGATCTAGACAGTTCAAAACGATCTAATTCAAATCATTGGATTCTGATCTCGTACGTGAAAACTATCATGACCCCATGAGTCATTCGGTGGAGGGATTTAGGAAAAAGGAAATAATCTCTGCTAGACTACAATATCCATGATTTCTCTCTATTAATAAAGAGGCAGCACAGCAAGTAATCTCTCTTTAAACGACATCTGGCGAGGCTTTAAACGTGAAATCCAACTCGTTACTTGCCTCTGAACTTGTTCTATCTTAGGTTTAATTGACTTCTGCGCAGGAGACCAGGCAGTTGGTAGCATAACAAAGGTGGGACCTTCTCACTGCGACTTAATAGGGCATGATCTCTTCAGCTGACCGAGGAGTTAATTAGCTTTTTCCCGGAGTAATAAGTTGCAAATAGGACCCCCAAGCAAGCTTGTTCAAAATAATAATACCCAGGTCTTGCTCAAGTAACTTTACGGAGCCTGAAAAATAGTCTTGAAGTAACGGCCTTTACTTCTAAAATCGAACTGTATTCTCTTGCTTTGAATCATCGTTATAATGTAACTATGACTGCGTGGCTCTGAAGGCTTGTCCGTCGCGTCTCGCTCTGGCGAAAGGAGGAAATGAAAACTAATAATTCTAAAACTTTGGCCATCTGAGGAAAATTGAATGTTGACCTCTTACTGGAGCCTGCTTATGGATGCAAGCAAAATATGCAGATTCTGCATAGCTTTATGCGTTCTTTGGACTTGTCTCAAATTATAACCGAGCCAACTCGCATCGCCGAAGAGTCCAAATCGTTAATAGATGTGATCCTGGTTAATAATCAGCACCGAATTGTTGATAGCGGCGTTGTGTCCCTATCAAAAAGCGATCATTCACTAATTTATTGTGTGCTAAAAGCTGGTGTCCCAAAGGCCACACCGAGGACAATAGAATATCGGTCATTCAAAGGATTTGACGAAAATTCCTTGATCCAAGACTTAAAAAGTGTTCCGTGGCACATTGTCGACACTGACAGCAATGTCAACGACGAAGTCTTGACTTGGAACAGATTATTTGCCGAAGTTGCGGATTCTCCTGCACCGCTTAAAAAGCACCGAGAGCTCCTTGAATGAATAATAAAATCGCTGAAGCGATGCGTGATCATAATTATCATCTTCAGAAAGCTCAGAAATCAAACTCTACATACCACTGGGGAATGTATAGAAAGCTGCGAAATTTTTGTGCCTCGCGAAATTAAGTCCTCGAAGTCAAATTACTATTGCAACCTAATTGAAGAAAGTAAAGGCAATTCCAGCATTGTTTGTAAAGCGGTGAATGAGGCTTCCTCACGCAACGTTAGCTCATCCATCCCGCAGTGTATAATTGCAAGTGGAGTACAATATAACGACTCCAAATCCATTGCTACAGCCCTGAATGATTACTTTGCTTCTGTTGGAAGATTGTAGGCAGAAAAATTCTCTCAATCTCTTAATTATGCAAATCTTGCGAAACCCAATGTTGCTGAACCAGCGACGGTTTCTTTTGAGTTAAGAACCGTAAGCCATTCCTTTGTTTTACAACAGATTTATGCCGTTGAGCGCAATAAGGCCATCGGGTTAGACAGAATCAGTGCCCGTTTTACTGAAATGTGCTTCTCGAACTATAACTCCATCAACTACGAAATTGTTAAATTTGTCAATTGCAACCAACGAGTTTCCTAACATCTGGAAATGCCCTAAGGTCACAGCACTTTTTGACAATTAATTTTTCTCCTTTTTGAGGAAAACATGGATTAACTTTGAATCAACTGTAGTTTGGCAGAAACAGGTAGCAGAAGACCACAGTTGTAAAAAGCCATCATTTAGGCATCATAAGTTGACCTAAAATCAGCATTAAAATCAGTTGACACATTATGTTTGAAGAGTTCTATTTATGTGAAGGGTAACAGTTCTAGTTCTCCCACTGTAGCGGCAAGCGAACATCAAGGCCGAATGAAGCGCCGAGAAAATCGCGACCGGAGAAAATAGCAACCAAGCCAGGGGATAAGTTACGGAGACTTATCTTTAATCAATCTCGTAGACTGTAGGCGAATTAAAAAAGGAGACTTATATAATCGATTGTACTCAATTAAAACACGTGGCGACTTAACAGCGTAAATAAATCTAACATAATGAAAAGAACTAATAAATGAACTAAGTGCCACGGCAAACACACAATATATATACAAATAAGGATGAAAGAGCTTGCTCGAAACGAGATAAAGGAAAATTATGACTAGAAATAGCCGCTAGACGATACGACGGTGGCGAGTAAATAACACACACAGAAAGCATAAAATCAGATCAAGAGAAACGCTACCTTGCATAAATCGGGCAAGCTACAACAGTGAGAACAAACGAATGCAACTTACATATCGGTCCCTATACGCCGGTGGCTTGAAACCAAAACTTGAGAAGTAAACTTAGGATGGACGCCGGACATGAACAGTGAACAGTAAAGGAGCGTACGATGCAACAAAGAGAGAAAAACTATCCGCAAGGCTCAAATGGCACAAACGCCAACTGTAACTGAAATGTTACGCAAACTTCAAGTCACGCATTTACACCCACACTCTAAATCATTAACAGACCCCCTTATCCATTCAGTGTTGGCTAAAAGATCACGGAATCACAATGCAACATTGTTTGAGGGGAGAGGGGGCGAATAGTTTCACTTAACTGGGAAAAAATATATTAGATTGAAGTAATAGTGGTCGAAAAGATCAATAAGTAAACAGTTTTGTCGCCGAATGTGGTAGGCGCGCCTTTTGTGGCGAATTTGGTTTCCTCAAAGGCGGAGATTCAAATGGAGTCGTCATCATCATCATCATCATCATCATCATCATGTTTATTTGTTCAAGCAGGTTGAATTTATTGGCAACTGTATAAGCTGATGTGGACCTGCTGTTTTCCCACCCAACCCACCCCAGGGGAGGACATCCAGCACACAGTAATCTCGTGCGTGGGAAATTAACGTCTCTTACCCCTTACCCTTTAAGAGACGGGACCTCCGGCTTTACGTCCTATCCGAGAAGACGAAACAATGTGAGTGAAGTGTCTTGCTTAAGGACTCAACGTTAAACCCCAGCCAGGACTTGAACCCGGGCGGTTTAACCCAGAGTCCAGTGCACTGAATAACTAACTAATAACTAAATAAATAACTAACTAATAACATAATAAATAACTAATCCTACAAAGTTATCATTATCATTAATGTCATCTTAATAATTCGTTTACTTAGTGTCCACTACATTACCTTTATCAAACTTTGCCAGGAAAAGAGGAAATATACAACTGGATGAAACTTGCGCGCACGAAACAACACTGAGCGGAAACAAAAGTATGTAAATGGTACGCACCCATCAGAACGAGTTAATTTATATCTCCCTCTTGCGCGCGCGGTTATGAATGGTTAATTTGAATTAGATAAATGCTCAATTCCCGTGAACTGATATCCAGTCACCAAAAAAATCGTTTTTAAATGATCAGTAGCTCTTACCCCCTGAGATGCAAATGCAGTCGGTTTTCATTTAGTGGAAAAAAAAAACAGGGTTGTCAATGGGAGGGCAGACAAAGTTTTAAAATAGTTCTGGTTGCATATCGATCTGGATGACTGCTCTTTCTTTCTTCAAACGTTCCAAACCGAATTACGCATGTAACCGTATCGATGATGGTTTTGCCATTGTTTGACATGTTACATCAGTGCAAACAAATTTCGATTGTCAAAAGCAAGAATGCTACGTAACTTTTGATACTTCCATGACTGTTTTCAACCACTGGTGGGATAGGAAAGTAACTGATACGAACTTGTTTCTCTATCATACACCACTTTCATAACTGGCTGCCGGATCAATATTCTTTTCTCTAAATTCAATTTAGCCCTTCTGGCCTCGCTTGAGATAATGTTTCTTTTGAATTTTGTACTGGAGATCTAGGCCAGAAGGGCTAATTTAAATTTAAACAAAAGAATATTAATCCGGCAGCCATTTATGAAAGTGGTCTATTCAATAGCCTTTCTACAGCTTCAAGATGTTCTTTTTCTCGTCATAGTATGTTTTGCGTTTATCATGTTCCTGTAAAATATGTTTCGCGTTTTCCATGTGATCGTTGTCATGGTAAACTGGGTGACAATAGATTTCTGCCCTCAACTAAATATGATAAAACTCAAGTCTATTGTTAAACGTAGATTGTTTGCACGTAACGTAGTTGCCTATTTACCTGATGATGAAATGTTCTTGTGCAACAATATCGAAAAGTTGAGTTCTTGGAAAAATGATTTTTTGAAAAATTTAATAAATTCATTAGCTTGTTGAGGACGTTAAACACGAAGGCGCGCTATAAAAAGAGCCTTAGGTCCCACTGGACCATTTGTCAATCAACCGTCGTGTGATGTAGAACTCTCAGAGTCAAGTCAGCTTGAGCTATAGCTACTCCAAAGCAGTGAACAGCGGGCGCATTCCTTAAAATTGTTTTATGTCTTCATCACAATACAAGAATTTTTGAGATTTGTATTTCCTTTCTCCAAGGGAAACTGTCTTTATTTGTGGCGGTAAATTTGAAATCGAAGTAGGTGGTTCGCACGTAACCTCATGCCACCATGCTGGTAGAAGTAAACAATAGATATCTCGTGAAGGTGTAGTCTGATCGTCCGGGTGAGTGTAGTCCTGAGAAGGACTGTTGTTGGTGGTAGTGACTGACGTTTCGACAACCTGTGCGGAAGTCATCATCAGAGTCAAGTGAATGATTGTTGTCAGTAGAATGTTCTTATTCCAGTTCGTGTTAAATGATTGGTTGGTTTTGCCGTGATGTTACTGGCTGTAAGACTGCCAAACCATTTACTGCAATAGATATCTCATTAGCTCCTTTTGTTCCTCTACCAGCATTTGAATTTGACCCACACACGTCAACGGTGAGTGACAAATGAGCCTAGGTCTTCCCAGGGAAGACTTCTTTATATAGCGCACCTTCGTGTTTAAGGCCACCACTGCACAATAAATTGATGGAAAATATTTTTGCGTGCAGATAATTATATTCATTGTACATTGTCACTGTACATTGTCATTGATATTATATAGAATGCCTCCAAAATAATCAGCTTAGGCGGCATAAGATGAGAACAATTAGGAGTGACCATCATATATTAAACAGTCAAGAGATAAATAAGATATCACTTAGTCCTTTTGATGATAAGAGATATATATTAGATGATGGCATTACTAGTTATGCATATGGGCACAAAAATATCTTAGAAAAGTTCCCATAGATCATGTAGATGTCTAAAATAATTGACTGGAATCATATCTCAAATAAACTATCAATAGAGGAAATATCTGAACTAAAAGCTTATTATTACGCTTATCATAGAAAATGTTGGGCTTATAAACAAGCTTTTAAACACTTTAAACGATTAAAAATCATTGGCAATTCGGCGGCTTTGATATTAGCATCTGGAGGTTTTGCTGTAGTGATTGATAATAGTCCAATTGTAGACAAATATTTACAATTTCGCATTAACTGATATATGGATAATGAACAAGTAGTCAATGAGAAAGCCGATATATTGATAAGGAGAGCTGATAATCTCAATAACAGAATGCAAAATCCTTATTTTATTTTATACTTATTTGGTAAATTATTTCAATTTTTTCCTGGGTAGGGCAAGACATTGCTATCATATGAAAAAAATTTGATTCTTATGTCTAAAACAAATGAATTGTATCAGAGACAAGATAGACAGACTCGCAAAGGATATAAGTGACTTATCAATACAAGAAAACTCTTTAAGATTAAATACAGAACATCCTGAGACTGCAGAAAAGCTATTGAACGATAGAGAAGCGATGCTGGAATTCCACTTATTAGAAAGAGGTGTAAATCCATCTACCAATAGAAAGATATCAATCGGTGGTCCAACATATAACATGATAAGCAGATTCAAAGGTTACGAAAGTTACTTAAGAGTTGCTTCTTCTCCTCTTGTAAAAGAAATTTTGGAAGAGTATAATAAGCGAAGGAAGATAAAACTAAAAGAGATAGAAGAAAAGAAATAAGAATTGACATATCTTCAATTACAATGAATATATAAAGTTCATATATTTTGAACTGCGGTATTATAGATACGTATGATGCACGATCCTCGCAGTAGAGAGCGCTATTTATGCAATAGCGAAAATCAGACCTGAAAAAAATCAGGCCTGTACGGGATTCGAATCACTGACCTCTGCGATACTAGTGCAGCGCTCTACCAATTGAGCTAACAAACCAACTGGGAGCAGGCCATTAAGTTGATTCGTAATAAACCCGTGATGATAAATCAGATACAATGAATATATGAAGTTCATATATTTTGAACTGCGGTGTTAAATACGTATGATGCACGATCCTTCGTAGCAGATAGCGCTATTTATGCAATAGCGAAAATCAGACCTGAAAAAAATCAGGCCTGTACGGGATTCGAACCACTGACCTCGAACCACTGACCTTTTTTTCAGGTCTGATTTTCGTTATTGCATAAATAGCGCTATCTACTACGAAGGATCGTGCATCATACTTAATTATCATAGTTATTATCTTTATAGCCATCTGTATATATAACCTATTGCGTAATTAGCTATCTTTATTTTACGACTTGTATATATAATACGTACTCCTTTTATTCATATTTTGACTTGACAATGACGTTATAGTAACGTCGAAAGTCGTGCAAAGTGATTCTATTAATGCAAAACTTTTTATTTAAGTGACGCCTTTTCAGTCTTTCTTTTTGCTTTCTCCAACCATATATTTATATCGTTTTTGTATTTAAATATCATTGTTATGTACTATTTAATAAACTCGCTGCAGTGTTTAATCGGGTTTAAAAACACGAAGCGTAGCCGAGTGTTTTTAGACCCGATAAAACACGTGCTGCGAGTTTTTTAAATAGCTTCAAAGACCCGTGCCTCTCTAGGGATTTTTCCAAACGTTATATGAATGCATTAAATAGCTTCAAAAACCCGTGCCTCTCTAGGGATTTTTCTAAACGTGATTTGAATGCATTAAAAGTTAATTACATACAGAAGGGAAAAGTGCTTCAGTTGTTCGGCTGCTGTTAAAGTTCAGAAAGGTTTTCCTTGAAATGCCGCCCAAACGTGTGTTTCGAGAACCAAAAAATGCGAAGGATGAGAAAGATTACTTGGATAGTTGTGTTCCAAGGGCTACTCGGTATGCCACAAAGTGGGCTCACAAAATTTTTTTTGGCGAGTGGCAAAGTTCAAGAAGAAATAAAGACGCCAACTTGGACGAAATAGGATTTAGAGTTGAAGTTGAGAGTATTCAAAACTGCACAATTAATTTTGTGAACAATGGGAAATTGTAAAAGAACGAATTTCTGTTCTAACAAGAATTTATCAGGAAAATAAACTTTGTTGTTTACTGCGGTTAATGTTTTTGTATGCTGCCTTTCGGGGAATAATTTGGTATTATAATTAACGTGATCTTTCTATAAAGATATCTAGTGATCTTTATATAAAGATCACAGCAATCATATTTTCATTAATAATCAGTGATGATTTCGTTGTTTATGACTTGTACCCCGATTTCCCCCGAGACCGAAATCAAAACCCTTCTCCGGGCTTTTCAGAATGATCATTCTATACCGGCTATAAAGGTTCATACACGTGATCGATTTGCCTCGTGTGATAGGCTAATTAGCTCATGAATTATTAATGAGTTTTTTAACATCGTTTATTGTCACCTGTATTTATAACCTATTGAGTAATTAGTTTTATTTGTTTCACGGCTTGTATGTAGTACTTTTTCGTACCTTTTGAGCCGTCCTATTGTACTATTCTACAATTGATTGGGAATTTTAGTACAATTCTCGCCTTTCAAGTCAACGCTGGTTCCTTAACATTTTCAGTGGATTCGACAATTTTTTCATTTCTTTTTATTGTGATAATTTTTCGCGTAGTAATTACTGTGTTTGTTTATATGTGTCATCACGCCCTATATAAATCTATTTAAGGAATTTGTAAGTCACTGTATTACAACTGATGAAGGTCTCGGACCAAAACGTATTTTATTAAACTTCCTTAGACTTTTTATTTGAGTATATGTCTTTCTTAGCTCGAAGTTGTCCGTCTTCATGTACTACAATATTTTTCCTACTATTTATCGAGGTTTGGACTGTGAATCCCTTTAGATCCTTCCGGCGTGTCGTCACTGTTGGCTCGAGGCCTTTTAACTTGTTATCAGTTATATATATATGTCTTTCTTAGCTCGAAGTTGTCCGTCCTCGTGTACTGCAATATATATAGTAAGTGTAAAACGATGAAACATGAAGCAAACTTCTAACTGTTCCAGCTTTAATGTGGCGACGTTTCGGCCTTCGGCCTTCTTCAGGTGGAACGTATTTACATAAAAACTAAAAACTAAAAATCCATATATAGATATAGAAGCTCATCACCTTAGTTGTGATTTGAGCACTCTCACATGGCAACGTGTCTGCACTTGGTCCCACAAGTGTAGCGCCCAGGCAATGGTTTATTCCAGAGCTTGGCCCAGTGCCTGGGTCCGTGGCCGGGGGCGCCTGAAAAACAAAAACAAAAAAAACTGATGAGACCCACATAGGTCGAAACAGTGTGCACTGTCTGCAGTTAGATATATATATATATATATATGGATTTTTAGTTTTTATATATATATATATATATATATAGATGTATATTTATAAACAAAAAATATAGGAATAAACGCCCACACAAAGGAATGGAGGTTTGAAATATATAAATATACAAAAATGATTTTAAAAAACCCGGCCAGATAAAAATTTTAGGGAAAGTTACATCACAATGTTCCAAAATTTAACAACACGAAGAAAATACGAAGCTTGGAAATTGCTGGTCTTACAGGCTGGGGCATTGAAATGGCAGTCAACAGACTGACTGCGTTGCCTTCATAAATGTTGTTAAATTTTACATAATTACCGAACGTCAATGTCAATATGATTTCTCTCTCGTAAGCAAGAGGAAGCACATTGAAAGCAAGCAATCTCTCCTCTATACGACGTCTGGCGAGACTTAAAACGTAAAATACAACTCGTTGCTTGCCCCTGAACTTGTTCTATTTTGATTTTGAATGATTTCTGAGCAGAAGACCAGACTTTGGTAGCATCAACAAAGGCGCGTTTTCAATTACAAGCTCATATAGAGGTAAAAACATTAGTAAACTTCGCACTTAAGAGTTATTTTTTGGAGATGAGTGGGTTGGGTTGGGAGACCCTGTGTAACTGATGTTTTCATATTTGTAAAAAAAAAAAAAGAGCATTAAATTTTACCACTAACATTCTAATACTTTACATTAAAAGAGAGTAAACTGTGTACTAAGTTTACTAAAGGTAGTAGTTTGGTTATACTGACATGTAAAGATGTGGCTGGAATGGAAAAATACCGTTTAACGTGGAAAGGTAGACCATGGATAGTTTCTTGCACCAAAGAGATGAATATCCAATATGGCAGACGAAGGAGAAAGTAAATACAACGTACTGACCTTCGTAGAATGAGTAAATCGCGAAGCAAATAAACCTTTTTCTGTGAGTCAGAATTCAGTCTCCCTTTTAGTGTTATCTGATTACTACGAGCAACACACCCTGACGAATCTGGTTGGTGCGAGCAGAGTTAATAGAGGAAACTGGTCATGAAAGCCGGCGAACTTCAAACGATAAGAACAATAGGAGCCCTCTGAGGTTGAAAGTACAAGTCACGTGATCGCGAAGGTGCACACATTCAAAACAAGATGGCGGATGGAGTAGACGATCTCTTGCTATGGGGAGACAATTTCGAAGTTATTTTAGACATTTTAGAAGGTGATGAAACAGTCAAACAGCAGTTTGTAGCAACAGTTAACAATGTAAGTTCCAATTGTGCTAATTTACATGTCTAATTTCTTGCTACCGACCCAAAACGTTCGCTCGGTTATATATTTGTGGCATGGCAAGTTACTCGAGTCACCCGAAAAAAATTTTACACCCAAAAATTTTACTTAGATATGCATGTCCTACCTGCGATGACTGATCAGTGTTTCTGTAGAAGCTAAGAATATGTTTAACACTGAATGTCTCGTTTAATATAAGAAGTACTTGTTGGAAACAGCTCTGAGTTCAGAGTATCACATCGAATTTTAGCTGGTTGTAGCAATATGTTGAACGAATCGTAATTTTTCTTTGTTTTTTTGTGGGTCCAGCAACATGAAATTACCTACAAAGACTGTGGGAAAAAGTATAAAACCAAAGGAGGTTATGAACGACACAGAAGTTTGAAACACAGCAGTCTTCACAAAGGATCTATTCTAGCCTGCGTAGCCTGCCTCTTTTAAGGGAGAGGGGGGTGGTGGGGAGGGTTTAGGGGTTTGGGGCAGAAAAAGAGCCTGCTTTCAGCCTATTCAAATTTTCATAACGCCCACTTTAGCGATGAAATTACCCTAGCCAATCAGCGATCATCGGAAGTGGAGGGAGTCGTCAATTTCACGTGTGAAAGTTTGGCGCGTAGCGAGAGCACCAGCGCACTAAATTACAGCGCTTAAATTGCTATGTCTCTGTCGTTTACGCCGACGAAATGCGCCAGAAAAGCTGTGCCAAATGTCAACGATATTTGCAGGTTTTGCATAACCAACTTGAAGATAAACAATCGCTCTTTTGAAAACTTGTTTAAGCCTTGGAAGCGACAGGATAAATATCGTGTTAAGCTTGCTGAAGTTTTACGAAGCCAAGGGACACCTGTAAGTAAATCATCACAACATTCAGAGCATGTTTGTGCTCCTTGTGCAAGAAAAATAAGAAACGGTGCAGACATTCTTACATGGCTTCGAAAAGCTGCAGAAACTGAAGTGGTTCATTATTCTGATCGCGATCGAAAGAAGCGCGTATTATCAACGAAAATAGATAGATAGATTGATCACTTTATTTCTATCAGTCATCACCGCAGAGATTCCACGAGATCACTACGCATGCGCATAACTAGTCATTCTGCTACGCTTACGCTCCGCCATTACATGTGCGACTGGTCAAGCGAATCGAAATCAAAGAATATCTTCACCATCCTACCTCCTTTACAGACAATCTATAAACCTCTACGTAAGGCGCTGCCTTACAAGGATAATTTGGTTGTTTTGCGAGGCAAAACTGTATTTAAAGCGTTTTATCGCTGTCTACCAATATGAATTCAGAGGGATCAACGCTGAGCGCGTTTGACATAATTGTAGAGGAAAATTGTCCCACGGCGCCGCCGGGGAAACAAGGGAGTGATGCTCCAACAGGCAAAACTCCCAATGCTGGTACAAGGAGAGAAAAACAACCAGCCTTAAAGGTCTCTAAGGTCAAAAAGGCTTCAAAGTCAGCAGAGACCATAACATCAAACACGATGATCAACGAGGAATCATCCAAAACGTCAAAAGGATTTGACGAACTCAGCCACAAAATTGACCAACTCACGGCAGTTGTAGGTAATTTTGCTCCCGTTATTGCCGAACTAAAGGCGGCTTATGATGCCGGCTTAAATGAGGACTCGCCTGACGATAGCGAGGACGATAATGGAGTCGTGGGGGAACCCCCGGCAAAAATGAGTAGGTCAAGCTCAGACAATGATAAACCCGTCGCGGACGGTTTAGTTGATGTACTTGTTCAGGAAGTCACTGAAGATGAACAAACTGGCAAAGCATTAAACGAGAAAATTGCACAAGTTCTTGATAATATCTTAGCTTCAGGACTGAGCGAGCACGTGTTGACGAAACGCAAAGAGGATATAAAACGGCCCGAAAATTGCAAACTGCTGCGGGTCACAAAGGTCAACACTGAAATATGGGATATTGCCCAGAAAACCACACGTAGTATGGATGCTAGAATCCAGAAATTGCAAGAAACCCTGATTAAGGGTCTAACTCCACTTGCCTACCTAACAGGGAAGGTAGGTGAGACAGTGGAAAACCAGGCTCCACTGCCAGCCCCAGAAGAGATATGGGAAAGTCTTACAAGGTCTGTGTTGCTGATTGCCGCTGCCAATCATGACCTCAATATGTGTCGTCGAGATCTTTTCAAGGTTGATTTGGATACAAACTACAAAACTATATGCAGTAGCAAAGAACCTGTCGGTTCAGAATTGCTTGGCGACGATTTGACAGAGCGACTGAAAACTGTCAAAGAGAGCAAAAAGGCAGCTCAACAACTCACAAAACAAAAGTATGGAGAGTCTTCTTCTAAAAGCACAAGTAACTCCAGGAGGAATTTTTTATCGCATCGCAGGGGGCGTGCCAATCAAGGACGCTCCCACAAAAGGGGACAATACAGCTACCCCCACAACTACTATCAAAAAGAAGTCAAAAGCTATCAGTCGACAAAGGCGACCAAACCACAGAAACAAAAATAGATGTGTCAAATGTGAGTATGACAGGGATTGAGGGAAATGGTGTGCCTCATTCCTCTGAAAATTTGACTGCAGCAGGGGACCCAGCCACCAAAGTGGCAGGTCGAATCCAAAATTTTTTCCAAAAATGGAGAGAGCTCACTCAGGACTCCTCCATATTATCTGCTATCTCTGGATACAAAATAGAATTTTTAGTACAACCTGTGCAGTTTTCTGTACCGGGGCCAATCAGATTTTCAGCTGAGGAAAGCTCGAATATTGATTTACAACTTACTCAGTTCCTTGACAAGGGAATCATAAAAGAAAGTCATCATGAACATGGACAGGTTATCTCAAATATATTTTTAAGGCCAAAGAAAGATGGTACATACCGTATGATTTTAAACCTCAAAGAATTAAACAAGTTTGTGGTTTTTCACCATTTTAAGATGGATTCAATTCACACCTGCACCCAATTAATGAGACCAGGGTGCTACATGGCCTCAATAGACCTACGAGATGCATACTTCTCTATACCAGTCCATAGGGAACACCAAAAATATTTAAAATTCTGTTGGAACAACACATTGTACCAATTTACCTGTTTGGCCCAGGGCCTTTCGTCTGCCCCACGCCTTTTTACAAAAATTATGAAACCAGTTTTTGCTGCACTCAGGAGAATGGGGCACATCTCGAGTGGATACCTTGATGACTCATTTCTAGTTGGATACACATTTGATGAATGCCAACGTAATGTAAATGACACCCTTACCCTGCTTGAAGATTTGGGTTTTTTGCCACATAAAGAAAAATCTGTGACATCACCTACCCAAACAATTCACCACCTGGGTTTCATACTTAACTCCAGGGACATGACTATATCCATTTCAGATGAGAAATATCAAAAACTCAAAGGGGTAGCTCATGGGATATTGGAACAAGCCATGCCCACCATAAGGGAGGTTGCACAGCTTATTGGCATGATGGTCTCCTCCTTGCCAGGAGTTGATTATGGTGAATTGTACTTCCGCCAGATAGAAATAGAAAAGGCTGCTGCCTTGAAGTCTACTCATGGTGATTTTGACTCGCCCATGCAATTCTCCGGGAGAGCAAAATCTGATATTTTGTGGTGGATATCTAATGCCTTCATATCAAAAAGAAAAATTGATAGGGGGAAAATCTCACAAACCCTATATACCGATGCATCTACCCGAGGTTGGGGTGCAAGCCTGGATGGCAATACTACTGGGGGAAGGTGGTCAGCCTCAGAATCCCACTATCACATAAACTACCTTGAACTCAAGGCAGTCTACCTTGGACTTCAAGCTCTATGTAAAAATCTAAACCAGTCTCATATCAAAGTGTTGACCGACAACACGACTGCTGTGGCTTATATCCGTAACATGGGAGGCTCCCATTCCCTGCCATGCAATCAAATGGCAAGGGAAATATGGGAGTGGTGTATCCCACGGGGAGTCTGGATTACAGTAAGTCACATCCCGGGGAAGGATAACATTGTAGCCGACAGGGCGTCCAGGATTTTTGATGACTCAACTGAATGGAAACTAGATTCAAATATTTTCAGAGAGGTCACAAGAATTCTGGGACAGCCAAACATAGACATGTTTGCCTCAAGACTGAATTGTCAGATTACCCCCTACGTTTCATGGTTCTCTGACCCAAATGCACTTGCTGTTGATGCATTTACAATTGAGTGGAGTAATTATTTTGTATATGCTTTTCCTCCTTTTAGTGTCTTGCCACACACTGCAGAAGATCGAGAGGGAAAAGTCACTTGCAATCTTAATTGCCCCAAATTGGCCATCCCAACCCTGGTACCCCAAGCTCCTGCGTCTGTTGATCAAGAGACCCATTCTACTGCCTCCACAGAAGACCAATGTCCACTTGCCCTTCAAGAGGGACAAACCTCATCCTCTTGGGGTGAAGCTCAAACTGATGGCCTGTCTTTTGTCAGGAGATCCCTTGCAAACAAAGGCTTTTCAGCAGCAGTACAGGCAACGATCTGTAACTCCTGGAGATCAAATACACAGAAACAATACAACACATACTTGGCAAAATGGGAACTGTTTACAGGTAAACGGGGTGTGGATCCCCTTTCTCCACCTGTAGGCATAGTCTTAGACTTTTTACAGGAACTTTATGACAGCGGCCTAGGATACAGCTGCATCAATACTGCAAGGAGTGCATTGTCTACTTTCCTAATCCTGGAAAACAATGTTACTATTGGAGCACACCCTCTTGTTCAGCGTTTCATTAGAGGGGTTTTCCAGGCTCGACCTGCACTGCCCAGGTATACGTCCATGTGGGACACTTCAATTGTTCTTCGATATCTTCAAACACTTCATCCACTAACGGATCTTAGTTTGAAAAACCTTACATACAAATTGATCATGATGTGTGCACTCGTAACAGGTCAACGCTGTCAGACAATCCATCTAATGAGCCTTAAGAATATGCATATGGATGAGGACAAATCTTATTTATTTTACATTGACCAACTCGTAAAACAATCTGCACCAGGTAGGGAACAGCCTGTACTCACCATACCCAGATTCACCTCAGATGAGAAATTGTGTGTGGCCTCAACGCTTGAGGAATACCTGAGTAGGACACAAGACCTACGGGATGGGGAAAATCAGTTGTTTATCAGTGTTATACGGCCATATAAGAAAGTGTCAAAAGAGACCATATCCAGATGGATTAAAGAAGTTATGGCACTCTCAGGCGTAGACACTACAATGTTTACACCACATAGCACACGAGCAGCTTCTACCAGCAAAGTGTTCAACAAGGTCCCCTTACAAACAATAATGAAATCTGCTAGCTGGAGGAGTGTCTGTGTGTTCAACAAGTTTTATAACAAACCAATAGCAAGGTCAAGCGAAAATAGTTTTGGACGTGCTCTTCTGTCTGCAGTGTGAACATTTGTATATTTTTTACTGTCAGAACCCATTATGTTGTTATCCTCTAATCCATATAGCGATTAGACTCACTCATTTTCAACTGGAGAGCTATCTTGTGAAATGTTAACATTTGTTCTGTTATGCAGTTACTTTGTCACAAGTCAGAGTTGGAACTCTAGTTATTTTTATGGGGGATGCATGTTTATCTCACCACTACCCCCACATTATGCAATCAGTTTTTGGATGTTATGTTGGTATTATACTCAGCTTAAATTCAGTGCTTGATTAAAGCAAACTTGATATTCTCCAGGGATGTCTCCCTTGTAGAATTGTGGATAATCAGAGTGACCACATGACTTTAAAGTCTCGTGGAATCTCTGCGGTGATGACTGATAGAATTATAAAATTAAACGAGACTTACCTGGAAGTTGAAGTTTGATTGGGATTCTATCAGTCATCACAGAGCAGAGATTACACGCCCACCCTTCATGGTACCTGAATCCTCCCTGCACAGTGGAGTGCACCTTTGTCATTGTTGCATATAGACCCTCATGTGGCCACTCATAGTACCCTTTTAAAAATGACTAGTTATGCGCATGCGTAGTGATCTCGTGTAATCTCTGCTCTGTGATGACTGATAGAATCCCAATCAAACTTCAACTTCCAGGTAAGTCTCGTTTAATTTTATAATTATAAACGGTAAATTCAACTCAGTCGTATACAAGCAATATATCTACAAATGTAAAACTTAAAACTATATAATCATTATAAAATATATACAAAGATTAAAAGCCTAATCTAAAGGAACTGAACTAACTTCTTATTAATAATAATAATAATACTATAATCATTAATGAGGATGCCAACGTCACAAAAGTGGTTTACAGGAGGGTCCTCTTAAGTTAAATACTAATACAACGATAAATTACAAATAGCAACAAATAACTAAAGCAAAATCTAAGAACTAATTAAAAATACTAATCACAAAGTATTAACTAAAAGTAATACTAGCAAAGTCAATTAAAATTCAAAATTAAATTTAGACAGGCCACGTTTGAAGGAAGGCAGTGAGTTTGCATTTCTTAGTGAGATGTCTAAACCATTCCATATATCTGCGCTAAAGTTAACTGACGACCAATGACCCCATCTTCTTGTGGCACTGGATTTTCGAACGTCATTTCTCGATCTTGTGTTGTAACCATGAAAGTCACGATTAAATGTGACAGGAATAATATTACATGAATGGTTGTTAATTAATTTATACATAAAGATGGCATGGTGTTCCTTTCTACGACGCGGTAATGGTTTCCAGCCAAGTCTCTTTAGGGCCTCAGTTGCGGAGAAATAAACAGGTAAGTCTAAAATGAGGCGAGCAGCCTTATTCTGCAACACTTGCAGCTCAGACACTAAGGACGCATTTCCGCGATCTCCCCAAATGATATCCCCATAGTCAAAAATAGGTAAAATGAAACTATTGAAAAACATAATTCTAGTATTGAGGGGGAGGCAAGATTTAATACGCCTTAAAAGACCTAATTTTCTACTGACCTTACTACGAATTTAATCAATGTGGTCGGTCCAGGAGAAGCGGTTATTAATCACAATGCCTAGATAAGTAAAAGAATCTACGTTATCAAGAAGGGTCTCATCAGCCGAAATAAGTAGGGATTCAACTTTATTCAAGCGGGAACTACTACCGATAAGCAAAAATTTGGATTTTTGAACATTCAGAGTCAGTTGGTTTGCCCGAAGCCACCCACATATACGTTTTAAGTCGGCGTTAATCTTACTTTGTAAGTCTACAGTAGATTTGGAAGCGAGATATAAAACAGTGTCATCTGCATATAAAGTAACCTGACAGAATTGCAAAACATCAGGTGGATCATTCGTGTAAATTATAAATAAAAGCGGGCCCAATGTAGAGCCTTGAGCAACGCCAATCGATACAGCAGCAGCTTTGGAACAAGCATAGTCACAGCTAGTCATTTATGTTCTGTTTGTTTGTTTGTTTGCTTTGCCAACATCATCAACACCGTAAGTCAAGTTGAGAGCTTCTGGAGCAGTATTGAATTATTGACAGTGTCAAACGGTTTGGCGAGGTCTAAAAAAACAGCACCGATCAGGCAACCATTGTCCATGGAGTAAAGGATTTGATCAGAAAGCTGAGTGGCGGCAGTAATAGTAGATGACTTCAATCCAAATCCAAACTGGTCGGGTGAAATTAAATTATTCTCAGTAAGATGTGCATAAAACTGAGCATGTACCGCCTTCTCTAAAATCTTGCTTACAGTCGGGAGAATGGAAATTGGCCTGTAATTAGAAGCATTCTGTTTATCACCCTTTTTAAACAAGGATATAACCTTTGCTGTTTTCCATATCGAAGGAAATGTTCTTGTTTGAAGGGATAAATTAAATAAGGCCGTAAGAGAAGGAGTAATAACGTCCACAGCATCTTTTAAAAGACGCGCGCTAATTTTGTCGAGACCAACGGCCTTATTAGTTTTCAATGAACTGATGGATCTTGCGACAAAATCTTCACTAATCGGTTGAAACGTAAAAGTCGAGTGGCAGGCCGTGGCTTTAGTTATGTACGGTTCGGGAACGATTTTTTCCGCAAGGGATTTACCCACGTTCACGAAATATGAATTAAGAGTCGAGGCAATAGATTGAGCTGAGGTGAGAAGGACACCATCAGCTAACAAACTGGTAATCCTGGAGGAAGTTTTAGACGAAGGTAGAGTTTGTTTTAAAGCTTTCCAGAAGTCTTTAGAGCTTGATTTACTGCCGTTAATTATTAGGTTAGTGTAACAATCAGATTTGGCTTTCTTGATACTGTGGGTTACCTTGTTCCCCAATTCACGGTACAGACGCCAGCGAGTGTTGTCTTTATTCCCCTTGGCTTTTTTCAGATGGTGATTAAGCAGAGAATTGCATAAATGATAAGCACGATAGCGTGACCAGCGTATGTGATTAAATTCATTCCAGGAACCACTTCCACGGTGGAAGTGGTTCTGTGTAAACAATTAGCACCTCGCTAGTCAGGAGCTAGATCCCTAACAGACACATAAATAAAGTTTCATCATCATCATCATCATCATGATGGTAGCGATCAGGTGGTCCCATTATACTAAACGAAAGTCGGTAGACCGAGATATTTAAGGTATTAAGAAACTGAACCGTGCTGATATTTTCCAAGTGATATCCAAATGTAGTTCTGGTCAAAAAGAGAGGACATATTACTCATCATAAAGCAAATCTATACGAACCTGTAGAGGCTAGATAGACGCCTTTATTTAGAAAATGCAAATGAGCAAAATATACATGTAACACTTAGTGTAGTGTATTCAGGGAGTCTGCAGAGCATCTCTACTATCAACAGGTCCTACTTCCAGTCCATGAATATGTCTACTTTGTAAATATCATCCTTCACTGCTTCAGATTTCTTTGATAACACATATGAAGAGGAGACTTATACGGCATAGGACATCCCTTGATTTTTCATTTTGAGTTCAAATGGTTCGAAAGGGAAACTGTATCTCATTTTGAGCACTTTTGAGTGAATAAACAGAACGCTGCGAAAATATCACTCTGGAAAATCAGCTGCACGAGGACAAAGATATTCAATCGTAGTAAAACTGAGGAATATTCAATTTAGTTCATGAGACCCCGATGGTACTGCAAGTATTGGCTTATTTTATCAATTTCGTTACAACCGTCATTATGCGTGCGGGATTTATCAGTACTGATGATGGACAAAAAAAAGAAGCAAAATTCCTCAACAACTGCAAAAAAATAAGAATCATGAAATAACTAATAATAAACTCAGTTACAGTAAGACGTTAGTCAAGAAGTTGAAACTTCTTTGTTAAGAATACTTTGTTAGAATTAAATTTATGTTGGGATTTCCAAAAACCGGTGTTGAAGTAATTCGTCCGCCCATGGTCGTTCCTTGGGATCCCTACAAAAAAAATTGAGTCAGTAGCCACTTACGTAAGACGTCATCACGTCGCAAATTCGTGATGAAAGGAACCTGGGCATGACTAGCATTCTCGCAAGCTGGATAACGTTAATAGATATTTTGACCAAAATTTCATTCCGACGGCAAACGCGTAAAGCTAATACACAGTTCCAGTCATTCAAATTCTCTATCGCACCATTAAATAACGGTAACTATTTCTTCTTTTAGCGCAATTAAATGTAACAGATCTAGCCTCACAAAGACGGGAGCCATAAACAAGCTCCTGATATCGATTTATACCGTTCTGATTCGTTCAAATTAATACAAACCAAGTCAATGTGGCCGCAATAAAATCCCTTCCATCCTGTGATACATCCTCTGGCAGTGTTGGCTCTGTTGGTTCAGATCCAATACTAAACATGGCCGCTACCGGCTCAAGGTGACCCAGAGGAGGACTTCCGGTCAACATTTCCACGACCGTACAACCAACACTCCTTTATAAAAGATGAACAACACTTTCTTTGAACAGAAATACGACAAGAGCATAAAAAACGAATAGGAACCAATGCCAACAAATTTCTCACTTTGGGAATCTAATATTTCTCTTGTTAAAGGTGGCCGAGCGAGTTGAGGGGCGAAAACGGTGGGGTTAATTTTCCAGATTCTTTACTATCTTTTAGTCTCTTACCAAGTTTTCTCCACCCGCCTTTTCGACAATCTCAGAAATATAAATAAACGAAACAAATTCTGCGACTGACTTTCAAACCTACCAAATGTCAACTTTCCTTCCATATCCTTTTCCCCAAAATATTTCTGGTGCCATCCAGTGAGGAGTGCCACAGTGAGAAACAAAATTGGTTTTGCTTCCGATTTTCTGAAATAAAAAAAAAGCGAAATTTCGATAACGAGTATAAATACTTTATACTAAGTTGCATGAGGAGAGCATCATTTAGTAAAATACCACTTCAGTTTTAAATTCTTTCTCAACGGACCCGAGTAAAAATAACAATTGAACAGTTATTTCATGTGTCTGAGGAAAGCCAACTTCCCACTTATTCGAACCAGTGAGGAATTGACTGACTGACTGATAGAGATGTATTTGCTGCATCATTATTCAGAGGTTACGTACTTCTATATTCTATTTCTCCAGTTTTCAAAATTTGAAGTTTGCTTGAATTTTTAATCTCCTGTTGAATAATTCTTACGGCATACCGCGTGTAGAACCACTGTTTACAACGTTTTCAGTCACTGGAAGGGTCTTCATTAACTTAAAACGTCTGCATCTTACCTGAATTAATTTTGATAAACCAAAGTCAGCCAGTTTTATGTCCTCGCGGATATCAATAAGAACGTTTGATCCTTTGCGAAAAAAAGCGTAAGTTCAGGGTTGCTTTACAACAGCCATATTCCCATAATCATTAAAAAAAAGCACTGAAAATGATATACCCCGGTAACGAAATAATCAGTAATTGTTCCATGGGTGCCTGGTCCTTTCTATAGGGAGAAAATGGATGCAATGCGATCGAAAATTTAACGAAAAAAAGACATTTTCAAAGATTTTGTGGCAATTTGCTATTTCCATAATCAACGATAGGAAGACTTCGTGCCGAAAAAATATAGTTTGTCCAGAACGAAAATTTTTCTCGGATCTGAATTAACTTCTAGAAAACCTCTCTCATCCTTAATGCTATTATGGATGTGGATTAACGATACCTTTAATGTCTCTGTGAATGACATTTTCTGAATGCAGGAACGACACTCCTTCCAACATTTGTCTTGTGAAATTTCTTGATTCACATTCATCGAGAAACTTCCTCTCCTTTATGTAATCATACAATGATCCCTGCCAATGATTTGAAACGGTGTTTGAAATAGTTTTGGTTGTAGGTAGCTAATCTATTTCCATTTGGGGTTATCTTAAAGACTAACAAAATCGGAAAAATGACGAAGTCGAGAATGAATCAAGTATCGAATCAGATAATTTTATTTGCTTCAGGAAAGTCTTATCAACAACCTAAATTATAGTAAGACTAAATTTTATGGATTCAACCGGCTTTCATTTCGCTTTCTAACAGTAATACAACTTAGGAAGAAACAAGGATCAATCTTGACAAACTTCCAACCAAAATTAGAAACTTGCTTGAAAATACGTTTCCACCCAAAAAAGACCAGTGAGCATATTTGTCCACTAACACTAAAGAAACTAAACAAAAGCATTACTCCGAGCGAGGCTTCCGTCTTCAGTGGATAGCGCTGGCTGACCTATTGGTTGAAACTTGATTTCTCTTCAAAATTTGACTTAATTCTGTTGATTTCATCAACCTACCCTTTCCATGAATTCCATAAATAAATGGAGATAATTTTCTTTCTCTTCACTGCCATAGTAAGTCAAGATTCGTCTATGTTCAAGTTTGCTCAAAATGCTGATTTCGTTTTTCAGAACATCCACCTCCTGACAAAAATAAGGGAAAAATCACTGAATTACGCTTATTTCCAATAAATGTGCTTATTTCTTTGGAGGCATTATTAAAGAGAGAAATGAGAGATTCATTTCAATTTCTTCTTGCAAAAACTATGGTTCGTAATCTAACATCTTCTTACATATGTATATGTAACCTCCCGGTTAGCTCAATTGGTTAGAGCGCTGGATTGTTGTGCGGGAGGTCGAGGTCGATGGTTCGAGCCCCGGCCGGACCAACACTCAAGGTCTTAAAATAACTGAGGAGAATGCGCTACCTTTCTATAATATCAAGAAATGGATAGACATTCTAGTCTTCTCGGATAAGGACGAATAAACCGTAGGTCCCGTCTCCTGCATCTATTAATTAGTTAATTTGGTTAGGCAGGGGACGTTAAAGAACCCACTCACGAGATTACTGTGATGTGGTCTGGCCTGTTTACTGGGAACTGGGGGGAGGGGGCATCTTCAAATACGTTTCCTTCGATTGTTTGTAAACTGCTGATGCAGTCCGGCCAAAGTCCCCCGAAAAGTGTTGTGATGCGCATTTGATCATATCCACATGTTAATTTGCGCAATATAAATATTAAATTATTATTATTATATTTCAAATTTTGTTAGACTTACCGTCCTCGTTTCAGCATGGTGAGGCTCTATTTTAACTACTTTCACTGCACAAGGATCTGCAATGTTTTTATAGTAAAAACACTTGTACACCTGTTAAAAAAGGACCAGTCGTTCATTAAAGGTTAAAAGTTTGCGAATATTTTAATGGACCAATTTCCACATTTTTCCAGGAATATATACATTTAACTTTGGACATACATAGGTGATTTGTTTCCCTCCCTGAAGAGCTCTATGCCAGTAAGATGACACTTAAATTTCTTTACATCACTGACGGTTTACACTGCTTTATTCAGTCTTATATTGAGCTTTCTTTAGAGGGACATATTTCAAATCTGTCCTTTAGCCATAGAGGTGAATCAAAGTACCTGTGAGTAAACGTTGTTTGTAAATCTTACAGCCTATTGCATAAATTTCGCTTACCTTGGCGCCATACTAATCTGAAATATATGACGGCTAACGTTGACTGCCTTTATTGACGATAAAACTGTTACATTTTCACGCTCAATGAATGAGAACTTGGCCATTATGACCTAAGACCAAGCCTCTTGGTAGAGAATAGACTAATTAACTGGTTGCTTCTCCGAGTTGTTCACCCTATTCCCTACTAAGGAACTTTCGCCAAGGCTTAAACCTTATTGCTCTTTTAGCATGATATAACGATAGAACTAGAAGTACCTTGCCGAATGCTCCAGCTCCAATGCAGTCTCCTAGCTCCCACTATTGAAAAAGCCAATAATGAATCATGTAAGTCAAATTATCTTGAGTTACTTTGGATACGAGTCAGCTGAGTGTGATTAGCAGCTTAGGTAATGGTCAGTTATCAAAGAGACCCACATGGGGCGCATTGATATTCACCACTTAGTTCATGAAAACTCGTAATCATGTTCACTGTTGTACCACAAAACGAACACCCACATCCTAAAAACATGAGTCTCTCTTACCTCGGGTGTCCCAAACTTCAGATCTGAAAACGCAATGGAAGCATGAAATCATGTAGGAAATCAAAACAAAATATCTTGGTAACGACTGAATTGATGGCATTTTCGCCGCCAACTTTCTTATAACAGCACCAAGCCTATGTACGACTTCTCAATGAAAGATATGTTTTATTGAAAACCTTTTTATGAAGTTTTGATTTTTGATACTCTGCACTCAATATGTAAAATCATAGCGATTCGTTTTGCTCTATTCACTAACGTTCCTTGCTGTTCGTTAGCAGGTGCTAATCTTTGTCCTAAAAACTTGTTAGTTACTGTAATAAGAGTACTAAGATGAAAAATTACAACGCTGAAATGGAAGGAATAGTTTTTATAAAAAAAAAAAAAAAAAAAAAATTCGCTACAACAAATACTGACAAATTATTAAAGTTAAAAAGCTGTAATTTCGCTATTAGATCTATTAAATCGATGTGGTTGTCTGCTTCACTCAATATTTTTTAAAAGCAAGACACTATGATGAATTCGAAGTTTAGATTTAAATTTCTGTTTCGATAAATCATGCAGTTAAAAGTTCTTAACTCACCACGTATAATAGCCCCGCGCCTCAGCAAATCTCTCTGAAATAAGTGTTTTTGTCAAGTTTAGGTAAATTCTAGATCTATTATCGTGTTTGAGCAAAACGTCGCGGAATATGAAATATGAAAAATGAGTTTCATAGTTAGACGTTAAATATATTCGGGTCTCAGAACATTTAATATGCTAAATTTGTATAAGGGGGCTCAAGAAATATGAATTCCTCACGGCGCAAGTGTATTCAAAGCTAGCATAAGTAGACATTTTACGAACTGAATAAAAACATTTTATAGTAGTTTATGAAATTCTAAGCTAGAACAATGGTGTCTTCGTGCCAAAGTGGTTTGTTCAATCTCAAACGATTTCGAAAAATGTTGATCAAAGTGTTTTCAAAGTAGTTCGGGTCGAGTCCTTCGCTCGTTGTATCAAGAAGCCGACTCATAGGCAACATGAATATAGCGTAACAATCATAGTAAGTGAAAAACAATGGTTCAGTTACACACCTTTAGATTTTTTGTTACCCCATGTACCTCCTCATCTACAGCTGAAAGCGCCGCAATGGAAGCATAAAAGTAAGAAATCAAAACACAATATCTTGGTTATGACTGAATTGATGGCATTTTCGTTAACTTTCTTACAACAGCACCATCGATTTATGTAAGCATATGCATGACTTCTAAAAGAAAGATATATTCTATTAAAAATCTTATGAAGTTTAGATTTTTGATACTCTGCACTCAATATGGAAAATCATAGCGATTCGTTCTTGCTTTATTCACTAACATTTCTTATGCAATGTTGTTCGGTAGCAGGTGCTGCCGTTTGTCCTAAAAACTTGTCAGTTACAGTAATAACAAAACTAAGCTGATAAATTACATCGCTGAAATAGAAGGAATAGTTTCGATAAAGGAAAAAAACGAAAACCCTGCTCCCAACAACAACTAAATGAATTGCTGAGTTGAGTAGCTATGATATTGCAAAAGATGATAGAACAGGAAAAAAAAAGATTAAATGCAAATGCAAATACGATTAACCCGTTTCTATGCGGACATTTTCGCCAGCAGATCAGGTAACTCAACGTAGTTGTCTGCGGTAATCAATATTGGAAGTAAGACGGTATGAAGTTTGACTTTCAATTTCTGTTTTGATAAATAATGCAATTCATTAGTTAAGCTTTCAACTCACCATAGAAGTGCTCGTCCAAATCTCTCTGAAATGAAATGTTACTTGTTAAATTTAGCAAATTCTATACATCTATTATCGTTTTAGAGCAGAACGTCCTGGAATATGACCACCGCTTTGAGAAAAAGTCACGTAACTGCCATGAGAAATGAGAGACATTTAAAAACACTGTTTGACACCAGTTGGACAATGAGGGAACTTTAGAAACTAGATTAAAGGAAAACAAACATTGAACCAAGATATTCCATGGTTGAAGAGCTAGGGTACTTCAAGTTTGAAGTGGTTTTCCACTTAATGTTAGGTGGGATAAAACCAAACATACCACTTCATGATTCCGCCGGGCCAATATTGAAAAAAGAAAATTCAAAATATGATCACTTTATTACTTTGGGTAGGTTATTTGAGTGTGATTTGTGATGCTGGTAATGGACACTTCGATGTCTATCTAGCACTGTTCAGTTCATGACAATTTGTAATAATGTTTACTGTTGTCTTAAAAAACAAACACACACACAATCTACTAACAGGCATTTCTCCTTGCTTTGTAGACCCTAGTTCTTGGACTGCAAACGACTGGGGCTACGATCGAAAGACAGCAAGAAATTAAATGAATCAGCATCGTGATGAACGGGTCACCTTATCGCCAGCGTTCCTATATCAGTACTATTAACTAATGTAAGTGCTTATGACTTTTGAAAGACAAATCATTTCATTGATAATCTTCTTATGATGTTTGGTTATTTAACAGTACTGTTATTTCAATCAAGAGCGCGCGTCGGATGTGAGAGGGCAAAAAGCCAACATAGCTTGTGTTGGCTTCTAACTAACAGTTGTTGTATCAAATTGTTCACGATGTTAATGTTGCCTAAACTCTCTAAAACGACCGGAAGTCAATGTTCCTTCCGACCGCCGAGACGGCAAGACTTAAATCACTCGACATGTGCCGATTACTTTACGACTGACCAAAGCTGATTAAAAAGTCAACGGCGAGGTAACAACCCGACCTTACAATTTACACAAAACACGCAGTATTTTCCAAGTAGAGAAATGTTAAGGATCACGAGATACAATACCTACCGAGCCCAAGTGACTTTTAGCTAACAGACAAATGAAAAAGTTGCGCATAGTTTGTTTGTGTTTTGTTTAATGGAACTGAACATGCAAATGATCGAGGACAGCCTTCGTTTAAAAATCCTGAACTAGATTTCTCACTCTGAGTGTAAGATTTACAAGTTACAAACTTGCTGAGAAAAGTATTCGGCTCAATCTTTAAAACTTGGTGGTTTTTTGCTCTTTTACAATGTTTTTCTGTGTGGTAAGTAGTGACTGAAAGAAATCAAATCGTATTACGATTACTCAAACGGACTTCAAAGATGAGCTTTCAGTTATGGTAGAAGTAAATCATATGGAAGGGAATCAAGTAGATGGCAGTAATGTCTGCCTGACAATTTAAGAAAAATAGCGGTTAGACTTTAAGTGTATTCAGGTCCCAGAACATTTAATATGCTCAATCTGTATAAGAAGGATCAAGACATATGAATGCCTCAAGGCGCAAATATATTCAAAGCTAACATTGGTAAACATTTTACGGGCTGAATAAAAACAGTTTCAGTAGCTTATGAAATTCTAAGCTACAACAACGGTGTCTTTGTACCAAAGTGGTCTGTTCAATCTCAAACGAAATGGAGCTAGGTTGAGTCCTTCGCTCGTTGCATCAAGAAGACTCGTAAGCAACTGGAGCATAGCGTAACAATTATAATGAGTGAAAAGCAATGGTTCAGTTACACACCTTTAGATTTCTTCTTATCCCATGTGCCTCCTCATCTAGGGCTGAAAGCGCAATGAAGCATAAAAGTAGGTAAGAAATCAAAACAAAATATCTTAGCGATGACTGAATTGATGGCATTTTCGCTAACTTTCTTACAACAGCACCATCAACCTATGTAAGCATATGTATGACCTCTCAAAAAAAAGATATATTCTATTAGAAATCTTATGAAGTTTAGATTTTTGATACTCTGCACTCAATACGAAAAATCATAGCGATTCGTTTTTGCTCTATTCACCAACGTCTCTTATACAATATTGTTCGCTTGCAGGTGCTAGTGTTTGTCCTAAAAACTTGTCAGTTACAGCAATGAGAGGCCCAAGATCTTAAATTGCATCCCTGAAATGGAAAGAATAGCTTCTATAAAGGAAAAAACAAAAACCCTCGTAACAACAACTAAATGAATTACTGACTTGAGTAGTTATGACAAACCGGGGAAAAAAAAGGAAGAAACGCAAATGTGAATATAATTAAGCGAACTATTTCTATGACATCTTCGCCATCAGTTCAGTTTGTAACTCGATGCTTGATGTAGTTGTCTGCGGCGGTCAAGTTTGGAAGTAAGACGTTATGAAGCTTAGCTTTCAATTTCTGTTTCGATAAATAATGCCATTCATTTGTTCAGTTTTTAACTCACCATAGCAGTGCTCGTCCAAATCTCTCTGAAATAAAATGTTACTTGTTAAATTTAGCAAATTCTATACATCTATTATCGTTTTTAGAGAAGAACGTCATGGAATATGACCACCGCTTTGAGAAAATGTCACGTGACGCCATGAGAAATGAGAGACATTGAGAAAAACTGTTTGACACTATTCTAACCAGTTGGGCAATGAGGGGACTTTAGAAACGAGGTTAAAAAAAAACAACAAAATTAAAGCAAGATATTCTATGGTTGAAGGGCAAGGGTACTTTAAGTTTGAAGTGGTTTTTCATTTAGTTAAGGTTGGCTGGGATAAAACCAATCATATCACTTGATTTTTCCGGGTCAATATTGAAAAAAGAAAATTTATGATATCTTCATTACTCTGAGTAGGTTATTTGAGTGTGATTTGTGATACTGGTAATGGACACTTAGACGTCTATCTCGCACTGTTAAGTTCGTGAAAATTTGTAATAATGTTTACTGTTGTCTTAAAAAACAAAAACACACACACACACACACACACACACACACACACAGACACACAATCCACTGACAGGTATTTTTCCTTGCTTTGTTGACCCTGGTCCTTGGACTGCAAACGACGGGAGCTAGGATCGAAAGACAACAAGAAATTAAATGAATTAGCATCATGATGAACATGACAGATCACCTTTTCGCCAGCGTTCCTATATCAGTACTATTAACTAATGTAAGTGTTTATGACTTTTCAAAGACAAATCATTTTATTGACAATCTTTTTATGATGTTTGGTTATTTAACAGTTATTTGAAGAGCGCGTGTTGGATGTGAGATGGCAAAAAGCCAACACAGCTCGGGTTGGCTTCTAACCAACAGTTGTTGTATTGAATTGTTCACTTTAATGTTGCCTAAACTCTCTAAAACGACCGGAAGTCAATGTTCCTTCCGACCGCCGAGACGACAAGACTTAAATCACTCGACATGTGCATTACTTTACGACCAAAGCTGATTGAAAAGTCAACGGTGAGGTAACAACCCGACCTCAACATTTACACAAAACACGCAGTATTTTCCAAGTAGAGAAATTTTAAAGGTCACGAGATGCGATACCTATCAAACCGAAGTGAGTTTGAGCTCATCGAAAAAAGAAAAAGTTGTGCACAGTTTGTTTAGTGTTTTGTTTAATGAAACTGAGCGTGCAAATGATCGAGGACAGCCTTCGTTTAAACATCCAGAACTCGATATCTTACTCCGAGTGTAAGAGTTACCAGTAACAAACTTGCTGAGAAAAGTATTCAGTTCAATCCATGAAACTTCATGGTTATCCTGAAGTATTTTGCTTTCTTACAATGTCTTTCTGTGTGGTCAGTAGTGAGTGAAAGAATCAAAACATGTTACGACTACTCAAACGGACTTCAAAGATGAGCTCACAGGTAGAGGTAATTCATATGCGAGGGAATCAAGATAATGGCAGCAATGTTTGCCCGACAGTTTTAAGAAAAATAATTAGACTTTAAGTATATTCGGGTCCCAGAACATTTAATATGCTCAATTTGTATATGGAGGATCAAGAAATATGAATGCCTCAAGGCGGAGTATATTCAAAGCTTGCATTAGTAAACATTTTGCGGGTTGAATAAAAACAGTTTTAGTATCTTATGAAACTCCAAGCTAGAACAATGGTGTCTTTGTGCCAAAGGGGTTTGTTCAATCTCAAACGATTTCGAAAAATGTTGATCAAAGTGTTTTCAAAGTAGTTAGGTCGAGTCCTTCGCTCGTTGCATCAAGAAGCCGACTCGTTAGCAACTTGAGCATCGCGTAACAATCATAATAAGTGAAAAGCAATGGTTCAGTTACGCACCTTTAGATTTTTTGTTGCCCCATGTACCTCCTCATCTAGAGCTGAAAGCGCAATGGAAGCATAAAAGTAAGTAAGAAATCAAAACAAAATATCTTGGTGATGACTGAATTGATGGAATTTTCGTTAACTTTCTTACAACAGCACCCTCGATTTATGTAAGCATATGTATGACTTCTCAAAGAAAGATAAACTCTAGTAAAAATCTTATGAACTTTAGATTTTTGATACCATTTGTCCTAAAAACTTTTTTAGTTACAACAATAAGAAAACTAAGATGATAAATTACATCGCTGAAATGGAAGGAATAGTTTCTATAAAGGAAAAAACAAAAACCCTCCCGACAACAAATAAATGAATTGCTGAGTTGAGTAGCTATGATATTACAAAAGATGATAGAACAGGAAAAATATGAATAAATTCAAATGCAAACATAATTAAGTTAAACTGTTTCTATGACATTTTCGCCAGCAGATCAGTTAACTCAATTTAGTTGTCTGCGGTGATCAATATTGGAAGTAAGACGTTATGAAGTTTAACTTTCAATTTCTGTTTCGATAAATAATGCAATTCATTAGTTAAGCTCTTGACTCACCATAGAAGTACTCGTCCAAATCTCTCTGAAATAAAATGTTACTTGTTAAATTTAGAAAATTCTATAGATCTATAATCGTTTTAGTACAAAAAGACATGGAATATGACCACCGTCTCTGAGAAAGTGTCTCGCAACTACCATGAGAAATGAGACATTTAAATACACTGTTTGATACTATTCTGCCGCAGTCGGACGATGAGGAGACTTTAGAAACGAGATTAAAAAAAATTGAATCAAGATATTCTATGGTTGAAGAGCAAGGGTACCTCGAGTTTGAAGTCGTTTTTCATTTAGTGAAGGTTGGCTGGGATAAAACCAATCATATCACTTGATTTCGCCGGGCCAATATTGAAAAATGAAAACTCAAGATTTCTTCATTACTTTGAGTGGGTTATTTGAGTGTGATTAGTGACGCTGGTAATGGACACTATCTAGTATTTTTGATTTCATGAAAATTCGTAATGATGTTTACTGTTGTCTTAAACACCCACACGTGCACACACACACACAATCTACTAACAGGTATTTCTCCTTGATTTGTTGACCCTGGTCCTTGGACTGCAAACGACGGGAGCTAGGATCGGAAGACAGCAAGAAATTATATGAATTACCATCGTGATGAACTGATCGCCTTTTCGTCAGCGTTCCTCGGCCCCATTAACTAATGTAAGTGCTTATGACTTTTCAAAGACGAAGTATTTCACTGACAATCTTCTCATGATATTTGGTTATTTAACAGTTATATCAAGAGCGTGCGTTGAATGTGACATGGCAAATAGACAACATAGCTCGAGTTGACTTACAACCAACAGTTGTTGAATTAAATAGACCAATTCCGATATGTTTTGCCGCTAGAGACTGGTAGTGAATTTGAACGCGAAAGCGAGGCTTAGGGGAATAGCGCGGGAATGCAAAAGTACTTGCAGATGTAAACATGGGGAGACCTTTTTCTGAATTTCAGCTTGAAATGGTGAAATATTGCTCAGTTGCGGTTTGTACCAGCGGAACTCACAACAGTCCAGATTTGTCATATTTTTTGTTTCCAAGCAATGTCAAAATACGGAGAAAATGGGAAACTTTCTGCAGATGAGCTGACAATAAGTTCAAGAACCTGTGAGACCCACGAATTCGTTCTTTGCACTTCAAGTATGAAGATCTTAAAAAAAAACTTTCTGGTAAGTTATCAATCATAACAGGGGCTGTTCCAACAATATTTGATCCAAACAAAAGAGCTTCAAAAGAAAATCTACGGACAGAAAGGCTAGAAAAGCGAACCCTTCGTGTCCAGCACTCCGCAGCTTTCCAGACCGATGAGCATCCGGCGAAAAAGAAGCCGAAAATATGTGACGAAGATATCACAGATGTTCCAGCGAGTGAAGCTCTGACAAAGTCTGTGGGATGTAAAAACTTACCTTACTGAATCTTTACTGACTATCTCACTGACTACACAGATCGAGTAGACAAAGTAGATGAATCTCATAGAAATGTGATGTGCCAAACTGATCTTACGATGGGAAACTTTGAAGCGATGGCAGAAGAACTATAAACACTCAAAGCTAAGCTTAATTCAAAATTCAAACAAGAAAAAAAAGTAGATAACTCAAAAAAACGACGTAAAATGGTGATGGAAGACGTTCTCAACAGCGATGATTCAGTGAAGTTTTCTACTGGGATTCCATCACTTGCATGCTTCACGCTACTTTTAAATACATTATTGCCATGCAGAAAACATGAAATACTGGGATAAAAATAAATGCCAGCTGTCGAACTACCAGAAAAATCTGAATTTAAACAAGCCTGGCCGTAAACGTTCTCATCAGGCTAATGAAGAGCTTGTATTTATATTGATGAGGCTAAAATTGGGACTTACAGAGAGGCACCTTGCTGATGTATTCTCTGTAACTAAGAGCACAGTAAGCCGAGTTTACATAACCTGGATCCATTTCTTAGCTCTCACTTTCAAGGAGTCATTACGTCGCTGGCCATCAAAAGAAGAGGTCAGGGTGCATATGCCTTCTTCTTTCTCTAAATACCCTGACACTAGAATAATATTAGACTGTAAGGGGTTCTTTATTGACTGAAAAGCCCTCTTCTCCAAGTGCCCAAAAGGCGACTTGGAGCGACTATAAACATCACAACACTAAAACTCTTGGTTGGTATAACACCATCAGGGGCTTTTTCTTTTGATTCAAAGTTATGGACAGGGAGTACAAGTGATCGATGTGTAACCCAAGAAAGTGGCCTACTTGATCTTCTAGAGGAAGGAGACCATGTTATGGCAGACAGAGGATTTACTGTGAGAGATCTCCTTACTAAGAAAGGAGTAAAGCTTAATATACCACCCTTCACTAAAGGTAACACTTCAACAGAAAATGAAAGCAGTGCAGGCATTATTTAAAAAACATAAATAAGCTATTAAAAAACTGTTAATTCTGTCAGGTAAGCAGCTGTCAAGAAAAGCACACAAGCAAACTAGCTCAATTGCAAAAGTCCGGATCAATGTTGAGAGAGCCATTGAACGAATGAAGGAGTTCAGGATCCTGCAAGGGAATATTCCATTGTCAGCAGTCAAGAATATGGATCAGGAAGTCACTATTTGTGCTGCATTGTGTAATCTCTTTCCTCCACTTGTAAAGTAATACACTAGTGTTGAACCTAGTGGCCCACACAGCTATCAATGGGTCTTTAAATGTGGGAGAGTATTGTTTTACTTAGGGAAAACAGAATCAACATTGCCAAGCGATATAAGACGAAATGAAATAACCTTAATTTAAACTGGGAAAACTAGAAAGAAAGTCATGAAAGTTATGAAACAGTTAGGCACAATCAATTTCTGGCCTAAAAAAAACTTTACTACCTTATTGATTAGTAACAGAGACCAAACATTTTGTGCAACAATTATTTTGCTATTCTATACTGTTATTAATCTGTGCAGCAGATCCAAGAAACTTTATTGTCGAAGGAAGGGGAATGTGAGAGCCAGAGCCAGAGCTAGAGCCAACCATTACTTTTAACAGGTGTTTTCTTTCCATTATCTTTATCCGTGTCATAGGTAATAGTTGGCTAGATATACAAATCACAAGAATGTACAAAGTATCAGAGTACTATTGCAGCAATCACACAATTTTGAGTTGGATGACATTTCAGACATCAGTCAACACTCAAAATTCACTTACAGGTGATAAAAACACAAGTGTCTTGTTATTCGAAGATTTGAATCAATGATTCAAGCTGAAATATTGACAAATGGAGATTATTTCTTGACCAAAAGGAAAAAATTAAGTAAATGCATGCACAAGATAAATTCATGACAGTTGCTTGTATATCCATGTCCTTCACCTTATACACTGAACAATCCTGTAAATGACCATCTGCAAACAATTTATACTCTTGCAAGCTTTTAAAAGATTTAAGCTTTTCTGCCATGTATTCTTCCTCAGAACCAATCAAATACGTATAGAGGTCAACAAAAGTGAATTCAGGCATGCCAGAAAAATCATAGGACCAGTTCTGGATAAGCTCAGGTCGTGGAAGACGTCCTTTGTCGGTTTCCAGTTTCTGTTTGATAACTTTTGCCAAGTCTTAGTCTTTTTCGTCTATCTTTGGTACTATTGCAGCAATCACACAATTTTGAGTTGGATGACAAATCAGACATCAGTCAACACTCAAAATTCACTTACAGGTGATAAAAACACAAGTGTCTTGTTATTCGAAGATTTGAATCAATGATTCAAGCTGAAATATTGACAAATGGAGATTATTTCTTGACCAAAAGGAAAAAATTAAGTAAATGCAT